>NW_016158635.1:22481-89447 GCF_001687245.7 Rhagoletis zephyria
ATATAATCATGTAAATTCATCGAAACCAAAAAATATCTAGAATTTCACATTTGTACCGACTATTTTGTCTGCTCATCTCTAGATGCATTTTAAATCAGCTGATCGTGACATCATATGGCGTATTTTCTGATTTGTGTTCAATGCTATTTAAATACATGTAATTAGCGAAAAAGAGACTCAAAAATACAAGGCGTATTTAACAAGGTGGTGTTGGCCGTATATAAGTAAAAAATTACACTAACAAATTATACGCTGATGTCCATACTGTCATTGGTATGAGTTACAACAAACACATCATTTTGACGTAATGGCCTCCACGGCGAAAAACTCAGCTGTCGCCCCAACACCACCTTGTTTAATACACCTTGGGTGGTGCTGTTTCATCAGCTGTGAGTAGCGTTTGATTGCTAAAATTTTGTATTTCGCTAGTGAGTGAGTGAAAACGTGAGAGTGTTTGTATTTTCTGTCCCCCTTTTTCCTTCGGGGCAAGGCGAATTTATACAAGGTGGTGTTAACAGAACAAAAACAAAAATTACAACAAATTATACGCTCGTTGACAATCAGTACAAAGCCAAATTACAACAAACACATGATTTTGACNATTATACGCTCCTTGACAATCAGTACAAAGCTAAATTACAACAAACACATGATTTTGACAAAAGGTACAAATTCGCCGTGAAATCAGCGGATCCGATAACATCACCTTGTATAGATTCGCCTTGCTTCGGGGAAGAATAGCTGAAAGATAGCCCGCTAAAAGCAAAAACAAAATACAACTAATTGTTGTATTTGTTGAATCGATACCACCTTAGTTGCGTTCCCCAACTTTTCTGTGTTAAAACCTGTAAACTGTCAAAAAGCAAAAGAAGTCAGAGAACTGAGTACGGGAACGCTTTCTGGTAAATTCCTGTTAATTCTTGCAACTTCTTGCGAGTTAGGGAACGCAACTCTTAGTCCCTTTCAGACACGTCAAGTCTTGCTTTCAAGTCTGCTCGTTCGTTGCCGAAGGAGGTGAGAAGAGAGGGGAAGAGTACAGTAGCTCGTTTCTGTAACAATTCTCTACCAAGGCGAATTGAGGTATGAATTCGCCACCCTGTTCTCTACTGGTAATTAGTAGGTGAGAGTGACATATTTTCTCTACCAGTAGAGAAATAATCGGTAGAGAAAAGTTACAGAAACGGGCTACAGATACCTCCGTACCGTCAATTCGCTTCAAGTTTTCTTGTCTCTTTCGATCTTTTCGTTGCTTCCCATTTAAAGAACCAAGGACTTGAATTCAATTAAAGTTGGCGCGTGTGGAAGCAAATAGAACACAAAAGAGAATGCGAAAAAAACTGCTTTCAAGACTTGACGTGTCTGAAAGGGGACTTATATATATTCGCCTAGCTTTCGTTCATGCTCCTAAATGTTTCATTTTCATAACATTCCCCACGTGCGAGTTAGTTGTCAACCGGTGTTAAAAAAGAAAATATTGGAGAAATTCCGGAGCTATGGAGGTAATTGTTGGAACCTATGAGGAGTTTCTTCTAGGCTATAAACTCACAACAAAGGATAATAACTGTTTCGTACAGTCGTTTGCGGATAAATCCCATGCGGGTCCTTTNGAAATTCCGGAGCTATGGAGGTAATTGTTGGAACCTATGAGGAGTTTCTTCTAGGCTATAAACTCACAACAAAGGAAAATAACTGTTTCGTACAGTCGTTTGCGGATAAATCCCATGCGGGTCCTTTGAAATGTGTAGCAGTGCATAAGCATTTTGTGGCCACTGGCGCTACAGATGATCGCATCTTCTTATATGACATGCGTTCGCGCAAACAAACTAACGTAAGAAGCAGTAATGATGAATTTGTCGAAGATTTTTCCTACTTTCATTATTTCAGATCATTTTGTCACATGAAGGCACGATTAACGCCTTGGCTTTCACGCCCGACAGCTCTCACTTGATATCAGGTGGCGGTGATGGACGTATGATTGCTACTCGCCTAAATACTTGGGCAACAGAAGGTAACTGGAAAGCGCACAAAGGGTCAGCAGTCAGTCAAATCAGTTGCCATCCCAGCGGTAAGTTAGCTTTGTCCCTAGGCGCTGACCGCGTTTTGTGCACTTGGAACTTGGTCAAGGGTCGAGTAGCATATAGAACAAATTTAAAAAGTCGCAGCACTTTGGGACTACAACCAGATTGTCTTACTTGGTCACCGACTGGCGATTATTTTATACTTTGTGGGCTACGTGCCGCTGAGATCTGGTCAATAAAAACCGCAGATGTATTATTGAGTCAGAAGACACAAGAAAAACCCATATCAGTTTGTTGGGTGTCTGACGACACGTGCTTAGTGGGCTTAGAAAATGGTAAAATACTTTGGCTCATTGCAACAGATTCAGAACAAGAGGTAAGGACGGTAACAAAAATCATTAAATAAACGAGTAAATAAATGGGTTCTTTTAGGAAAAGCTAAGCGCAGCCCACAGCTCAAGAGTCAAAGCTATGGCTTTCCATGAAAATACCTTAATTACGGTCTCAAGGTTTGTAAGCAAAAGTTTTGCATAAATTTTAGTAATGCTCAAATAAAGTAATTCTACTTTTTTCAGCTCTGGTGAAATGAAAGCCTGGAAAGTGAGTGTCGACAAGAAAAAATTTACACCGTTGTGCACAACCAACATAGGTTGCCGGCCAACTTGTCTTAGTATATTGGATCTAACGCAATTTGGTGACGAATATGCAACGAAAAGCGCCTCAGATGATGACACAAAGCAAACAAGTATTGCTACCAGAAACAGCGAAAAGCAGCCAGAACGTGGCGTTGTTACTATTGAATACGAAGAGGATGAAAATGATGTACCGGAGAATGAAAGCAATAAAAGTGGTTCTAGTTGTGAGCCTAGCTGTAGCCAAGAAAAGCAAAAGTCGCGAAAAAGGAAAGGAAAAAATTTAGAGAATGTACCTAAACGAGAAAAGGAACAAGGAAAACCAAATGGACCGTTACACAAGAAACCGAAGAATAAAAATAAATAAAAAAGTTATGTAACAAATTTTGTTTTAAATCTACATAAGCGTTGCATTAGAATCTCTAAAATATAGGATATACATGCATATATTGTTCTGCAAATCGCCACTGAGAAGTGGGAGCGGCAAGTACGTACAAAATATAATGGGATAGGTAGAGGTAGAATTTCAGGTCAAAAATTAGTAATAATAATAATAATAATAATAATAATATATAATAATAATATTATTATTATTATTATAAGTACGTACAAAATATAATGGGATAGGTAGAGGTAGAATTTCAGGTCAAAAATTAGTACTGTTAGTTTATTTTTAAAAACTCTACAATTTGAACATTTTCGCTTTTGCTTAAGCGATGACTGATAGTATTAAAAAGCAGAGGTGCCGAAAAAGTGTTAATAGTAAAATTGTGTAACAGCCCTTCAATGCTAAATAGTGAATAATTTCTTGTACATCAGAGCGCTTCGCTAGTTCTTTTGTCAATGAAATGATAATTCTCAGCTTAATCACATCTTTTTCTATGTTTTATTAAATATATTTTGTATGTTAAATTCTCTTTTTACACTCGTAAAAACAGTCAGTTTAATTATAATTGCTCATTTTTTACATATATCGTCGTTTAAAGTGCAAAACCGCGTATCAACAAAATGCAAAACCGCGTATCAGCAAAATGCAAAACCACGTATGTGAGGTTCCATAAATTATTTTTTAGAGAGTAAAAACACTCATATTTCTAAATGGTTCTCTTTTTTTTATAAAGCAATCGCATTTCTGGCTAGTATATTTAAGGACGAATGGATAAGGATTGGGCTAAGAGCTTGTGTGAGCAAATCCAATTTTTGGCAGCCAATGTCAGTTACGCGGTTATGCAGAATGACGATACGCGGTTTTGTACTTTAAACGACGATATGTATATCGAACAATTTTGAAATACGAGTGTTTTTACTTTCTAGAAAATAATTTATGCAACCTCACATACGCGGTTTTGCATTTTGTTGTTGATACGCGGTTTTGTACTTTAAACGACGATATGTATATACACGCGTACGTATGAACATGTGTATATCCCAATTTGTTTAGTTAAGAATATATATTTGCAGGTATGTATAAGGTAAATTAATCAACTATTTTGTTTGTAAATAAAAATTAAACATTACGTTATAATAGTGTAATAATATAGTAGTTTGAGTTTTATGAAATTCTCTTAACAACTTAACTAAAATTTCGAAAAAGTTAGTTGCATTAGTTAACAATGAAATTGGTATTGCAGACGCATATACATTCATATTTTTCAGCCAACATTCTTCAGAGCCATACTTAAACTAGCCAGCTCACAATACAAATAGTGCATTTGTTTATGTGATTTGATTTAATTTCTGTTGCCAAGTCTTTGGTTAGTTGTATAATTTTGTTTTGTTAATAAAAACTTATAGACCATTCAAGTCCTTGTAGTCAATACAAGTGGATTTACATATGTTTACAACTAATATATAAATCATCAACTTGATAAAAAGTAATACATCAATTTAAAGTAAAGGCGATAAATCAACGGCCAAAGATACTGGGTAATAAAATGGAAAACATGTCGCAATGGTGGAAATGAAGTACATAAATAATTTTGCACTGTCTTCAACAGTAACAACAGACACTGTCAGTTGCTGTGGTCAAGCTGAATGGTAAATGTATTTGCATCAAACTCATCGTCTTCATCATAATCTTCGTCGTCATCATCGTGGTTACTATTGCTAAATTTTGCTGGATACGACCATGCCATATCCTCGCCGAACTTATGTAGATGTAGTAGATTTTTATATATATGCAATTTACTATTATCAATATATGCCTCGCAAGGATAGCACCAAACGGACAAATCACTGAAGCTAAGTGCCATGGGATGTGCTGTTTCGATGCTGTGCAAAAGCATATGTTCCATAACATAACGACCGCAAAGTATTTTGTAACAGCTCAAACATATCCAATTCTCGGTCGTTGATGAGCATTCTTCGCATGGGGCATTGATATCTATGGCTAAATATGGAAAAGTGCGTGAAGAGAGGGTTTATTAGAACGATTGGTAATTTTTAAATATACGTACATATTTAGGCGTTAACCGAAAACTCCGGAAATCATAAAAGGAAGATGAAAGTGAAAGAAGCCTTAAACATAAAGACATATGTACATACACGCGTATGATGTACAAAATAAAATAGAATGCATGCAAAAATAAAACGTACTGGATTATATGCATAATCATATACATAAAAGATATGAGTGCTAATAAATGCATGTAGATAGTTAGGACACAGAATTACAGTTATTTTGTTTGTCATTTAATCTATTTTCTACTAATTATTGATTTGACAGGGCTTTTGAAGAAAGCGTTGTGGACTTCGATGAATTAGATATTGAATTTTAAATATGTAAGTCTAGGCTTCTCTTATTGAGCTTACTTCAACTACAATTTGATAAAAACCATCCTGCCCAATATTTAAATTGTTTTTTTTTACAGATCACAACACCAACATTCAGCAATAAGGTAAGCTAAATACAATTAATTATTCTCGTCGCATGCCACAGATGTACAGATACATGAGTGAATATGTGTACAAAAGTATGAAAAAGAACAAGTAACTGAAGGTATTTAAAATGATCAGCAGGATTATTTTCTTAAACTANAGGCTTCTCTTATTGAGCTTACTTCAACTACAATTTGATAAAAACGATCCTGCCCAATATTTAAATTGTTTTTTTTTACAGATCACAACACCAACATTCAGCAATAAGGTAAGCTAAATACAATTAATTATTCTCGTCGCATGCCACAGATGTACAGATACATGAGTGAATATGTGTACAAAAGTATGAAAAAGAACAAGTAACTGAAGGTATTTAAAATGATCAGCAGGATTATTTTCTTAAACTAGAAAAAGTCTTAAAATTTTTTATAAAACAGGTACCGAGTACCCGAGGATTCTGAGTATCGAGTTTTCAACTTTTTCGAGTTTATGAAAATCTCCTAAAAGTATAAAAACATGACTCAGCCTTACTATGGGCACTTTCGCCAAAAGTGAAAGAAGCAAAAGCGAAAAAAGAAATTTTTCAAGCCAAACGTATTAAGCAACAAGTAACAAAAATAGTAAAATTTTGAAACAAACCTACAAGTTTCAGAACACGACATTGAAATCATAGTGAAATAATGCTTTCAAACAAAACAAAAGACACGCTGCTTACTTTTCGGCGCCTCCTCAGGGCGCAATTGTTTTAAATGAGGACATGTTTTTAATGGAACAACGGCGAACATTTCGTTACTTTGCAAAGCCTGAAGATGAATTTTAATATATTTTTTTATTCGTTTTTTTTTTTTTNAGCATAAGCTCATCGTAGACGTAGCATACGCGTATTTTCGGTGCCAACAATTTGGTTTCTAAATTAATGAAGCAGATATTAAATTTGTTTGCTATAAAGTATGCTTACTTTTTGGCAAATAAATACCATTTTTAAGAAATCTTAAACGTTTCTCATTTTGTGCCACAACTTCGGGTTGTGTTACCGGCGCTGTGCCTCTGGTTGGGAAACGCTCTGGCAGAGGTTTGCCGCCAATGAATAGTCGACCAACTTTGTGCAACTTTGGCTGGGGATTCACATTATTCAGCTCCTCCATGGTATATACTGGCTGAATTTGCAGACAACGCCAGTATGTACGGTGCGCATAAATGCAATTGAGTATTGTGTCTTGTATAACTTCGCTTGGTGGCTCCAACTTCTCCACCAGTGTAGGGCAGGTGCCACCCAGCAATGTACGCAGCGTGAGTGCTGCACCCTCCGATAACGAATCAAGGCAGTAGCCGCCTTCCAAGACGACGGCGACACGTGATTGAGCTAACTTCATTACAGAATTCAGCATATGAGCATAGAATGCGGGTGTGACCTCCATTTCGCCTTCGGGACAACCCAAGGCTGCATCATAACCCGCCGATATAATAATCAATTCTGGTTGATATTCTATGGCCACGGGTATTAATAATTGTTGGAAAATGGCCAAGTAATCGCCATTGCCCATTTTAGTTTTATTCAATGGTACATTAAAATTGTAACCCATGCCGTTGGCGTAGCCGATGGCATCAAAATCCGATTCCTTAAGATTAGGCCAGAAGGTGCCATGTTCAAAGCGATGAATGGAAAAGTAAAGAACCCTAAAATTAGGCAACAGAAATGGGCCTTATTTCGAAAGCGATTTATAAAGTTAGTTTTAGTCACCTAGGATCATTGTAGAAGAAACGCTGTGTGCCTTGTCCGTGATGTATGTCCCAATCCACAATCATTATTTTACTTAACTTCAAAATGTCCAAAGCGTATTGCGTTGCAATTGCCACATTGTTGAAGAAACAGTAACTGGGGAATATACATACACATATATACAGCGTTGAGTGCTTTCGAAACAACATACAAGTACAAGCAAGTGAATTGACAAGTACCCATTGAATTCAGCTTTCATCGCATGATGACCCGGTGGTCGAATAATAGCTATGCCATTCTGCACATTACCGGAAATTATGTTCTCAATTAAATCAATGGTGCAACCTGTGGCCAATAGAGACAATTCAAATGTGGACTGAAGGGGTAGCAAAGTAAAATAATTATTACTCTTATACTAATTGCTACTCATTGTAATACAAACCGGATGTAAGTAAATTGAATCGAATTTCGAGCTCAGATCTTCCATTGCCGTTTCATCTTGCACACCCGAAGTCTGCTGTAGAAGTTCATAGTGGTCGGAGCTATGCAGTAGAAGTACTTCGTCTTTTGTAGCACGGCGTGAAGGAATTTTCTTACACTGGTCAATTAGTTGCAGTTCTTTGCATCTAGGTTTTATAAGAAAAAAAACAAAACATGAAAACGTATTAAGCCTTTAATGGATTTGAAATTTTGTCTTATACCAAGACTTTAATGTTAAATGCATGAAGCAATTTAAATTTNTGGAATTTTCTTACACTGGTCAATTAGTTGCAGTTCTTTGCATCTAGGTTTTATAAGAAAAAAAAAACAAAACATGAAAACGTATTAAGCCTGTAATGGATTTGAAATTTTGTCTTATACCAAGACTTTAATGTTAAATGCATGAAGCAATTTAAATTTTTCTAGGATGGCGATGTTCCACTAAAACCATACTGGTATTCGCTATCGTTATACCAAGATAAACTTTGAAAGGGCAATTATCAATACCGTTATCGCCATAATACATTTTTTTTGTTTTCGATAAATTCATCAATACCGCAATCGTACTAGCATTTNCGTTGAAAGGGCAATTATCAATACCGTTATCTCCGTAATACCTTTTTTTTGTTTTCGATAAATTCATCAATACCGCAATCGTACTAGCATTTGTTATCGATACTATTATCCATATACCTAGAAATCGTTTAGGTCGCCTTTTATTAATACTGTTAAAGTTATCATCCGCACAAACGTGGCGGTTTCACCACACTCATACTTGCATTCATTTTTATAAGCTTTTATTTAATTGATATTATTCTTGATACACTAAGATACACTTAAATGCGGAAGCATCAACACCAATATCGACATGTATATTCATNCGTTATCGACATAACTAAATGATCGCTTCCAAAAATTTATTTATTTGTTAAAGTTGTCATCCGCACAAACGTGGCGGTTTCACCACACTCATACTTGCATTAATTTTTATAAGCTTTTATTTAATTGATATTATTCTTGATACACTAAGATACACTTAAATGCGGAAGCATCAACACCAATATCGACATGTATATTCATCATCACTTTCGATATATTTATTTATCGAAGTAATCATCCACATAAATTTATTTTTTAATACATCGATATTTGTGTACGATACCGATACTTTGCTGTTGTGACACGAGTAGGCAATAGGTTTGTTCGTCGAGCAAAAAATTTGTACGAATTTGTACGAATTATCACGATTTTTGCCCAAATCGCGTTCGTGCAGACCAAAAAATTATCCAACACTCAAAAATTGTGAGAGCAAAGTGACAGTTCTCTTGGAGAGAAGTTGCAAATTCTTGCTGGAANATTGGCACCGACATTTTTAACAATACAAATTTATAGATACTGTCATTAATAAATGTCTGAAAATGTCACTACTTTTTTGCGTATTTCTCTCTTGAAAAAAACCATGAAAGCTGCTTAATTTTTCTTCTTATTTTTAATTTGGAATATTATAAATTTTCATGGAGCTTTGCATTTTGAGAACTTTTTGGCTAGGGTCAAATGAAGCTTTCTACCGTGCAGATCTAAATTATGCCCCTTATTCTAGAACCCGAATTTTCGTAATTCGTAGTTACGCTACGAAAAACGAAAAATCCAATGCTGCAACCTTTGCCGAAGCATGTGCAGCATGGTTGCCACTCGCCAACATTTTTTTCTACCAAAATCTCTTAAGAAAGTTACCAAAAGTTACCAAATCTTCACTACCAAATTCTTCACTTCTTCACTGAGAAAAAAATATATGTACTGAATAAAACTGCTATATTTCACAACAAATGTGTATATACTTACAGCCGGTTTCTGTGACTTAATAAATTCAATATTTTTATAATTTGTCAATTTTTGATTATTTATCAAGAACTCTCAGTTCTAGCACAGAAGTTTAAATCTATTTTCTTGATAAATTATCAAGATTGAAAATGCTATTGACAATTATAATAGTAATTATAAAAATATTTTTCTTACAATTAATTGTTGCATGTGCCGTTATTCTCATTTTCGTTGTTGGTGTTTCCGACAGGGTAGGAGTATGATGTCATGTGGAATGATTTTCCATCATCCCTTGTCAAATTTGGTTTGGAAACAAACCGGTTTCGACGTTGTGCCAATTTCAGTATCATTTTTCGTCCGGAATGTGCCGATATTTGCGACTCACGGAATAATGGCACCGGCACACAAAAAAAAAAAGATGCGGGTGCTTTTAACCGTCCGTTTGACTCGTACAAAATTTCGAGTAAATTGCGAAATTTGCAAATTTTTTGCTATTTTTTCGCTTTTTCATAATTTAGTGTACGTGTCAAACGGACCTCAGATTTGAATTCAGTGGGTCGAAATACATGTGGGTAGGTGGGTCTAGTAAAAAGCATGCTACATTTTTTTTTGTGCCGGAATAATCAAAACGATTTATGGACCTTACCGAAAATTGCCAGATGGCCACTATTAAAATTTGAGATGGTAGAATTTAAAATTTATCGCAAAAATTCGAAAGTTGTTTTAGTTGTTGTTGTTTAGTTGTTGTGAGATGACTCTAATTTTAACGAAGTAATTTTGTAGAAGTGTCGGTAGTGCTGCCACTGAAACTCGAAGGCCTTTTATAATTACGCACATGCAAAACATAATCCATTTCTTTCTAGTAATGCAAATAGATATTTAGTTGCAAAAGTTACCAAAATGAAATAAAAGTTACCTAGTTACCAAACCGTTTAAAAGTTACCACTTTTGGTAGAAAGTTACCAATTGTGGCAACCATGATGTGCAGCAATGCCAGCTATCAGTTGTTTTTCGAAGATAGCGGAATGAAGGAAAACAAAGTGGGAAGGAATTAAAAAATACTAATGAAGTACTTATTTATAGTACAATTGTTTGATTTTACAAAGTTTGAAGGAAACGATGGATTCTATTGCATTTGCAATTATAGCAGCGGAGAAAGAGCGCGCTATGGGAATGATTTCACAAAGATATGCAGAGCTGTCTGGCATAGTAACCATGGGCGCATCTATGTCAGCTTCTGGTTTAATTGTGGAACCACAAGCCAGAACTCCTACTATGCCTGAAGAACTGGTTCTAAATCCAGTTAATGCAATAACAGATTCTTCCAAGCCATTGAAAACCTGCATTTTGTTAGGTCCACCACCTGTTGCGCTTGCTTATGCCTTCGGCCACGCTTAGGCATTATAACCCTTACTAAGTAGAATTCTCCTTTCTGTGTTGCCGGAGAAGAGGGGCTTCCGCATGTCAAAGGTATGCAACGTTTCTTGTGCATATCACTCCGGAAACGCCGTCCACAGTATCTTTGTGCAGAACATCTTTTATCTCGCCTCCGACACAGAATGGTTTTCGTACAAAATTACGCAAAAAAGCTTACTCGTTCGTTTTCAGGCATGCCATTGTTACGAATTTCGAAAGTTCGAAAATACGATTCGAGTTGCAGCATACTATTTCTACGATTCGTAGCAGAATAGGGGTGTATATAAATATATCTGCTATTTTACAGATTTTATTGATGTTTGTCAGAAGTGTGTTCAATTTAAGCGTTAAGACTTATCTGCATCACAGTTTTAAATGTCAATGGTTGTATTATACTGATTAGAGATGGGCACGGGCCCGGCACGAGTGCAAAATCAACTTTCAAAAACACGCACAAGCCCGCAAGTTAAGAATTTTAGCGGGGCCCGGCCAGGCACGACGGGACACGCCCCAGCCCGGTAATAAAGAGCCAACTTTTATTGTATGTATACATATGTACATATTTTTAATTTTGTGTTTATGTCCATATGATTATTTACTTAAGTGAACCAATCAAAGATTTTTATAATATATTTTCTGGGAAGTAGAAAAAGTGGAAGGTATTTTATGTATAGATATGGGTTGCGTTCCAGATGCTTCCCGATTTGCAGGTTTTTACAGGAAGTCGTTCCAGGTGACCACCTCACATAACGTTTATTAATGGAGAAGACAGCTGTTCCTGCAAATCGTGAATACCGTGAAGCATCTGGAACGCAACTATATGTAAACAAAACTACTAAGTATCATATATTTTCTATCGGTTTCCAAATATTTCTTTTTTTGCTTTTCTCTTATCAAAATAGTTTTAAATATGTACTATTGCCCCTTGTCAAAAGCCCGGCCCGTGCCCATCTATAATACTGATATGATCTAAAATGTATGCACTTATGTACGTAATAGTTGTGTTTAATGAGCTGTTCTAGGTTACGTCAGGTTAAGATATATCACCAAATTGTGTTTCATGAGGATTTTTCTTGCTCTATCTTGTTCTACTCATGAAACAAGAGAGCCTGCACTCAATGGAACCAGAGGAACTTAAAGGACAACTTTCAGCACCACCTTTTTTTGTTGCCGTAACTTAGAGCAAGCAAACACACATTTTACAATTACGAGTTCTCGAGAAATCAACGGTTCAGATCGGAGTTTCTCTAACACACACATCCTGCTCTAACTTGATCTGCTCTGCTCTTTTTTCAGTCTCATTAAACACAACTAATATGTAAGTGCATGCACGCATACCTGCATATGTTAGTTCCAATAAATAAAGATTTTTTGTTAATTCCCAATCTGACGTAGCTAAACACAAATATCTAGATATTTTCAATCAAACTTACCTCTCCAGTACTCGAACGAATCGTTCTGGCCTTTCTGGATGATTATCATCCCAAAGGCAGCGATGCTGTGCCATAGACTCATCGTAAACAATGCCAGTTGGCATTTGTACAATTGATTTAGCGCTTACAGCCTAGAAATACGATATATTAGCAGTTAGTAAACCAATCAACATAAATAACAGTTTACATTTTGGAAAATATCTTTCACAACTTGATCCTGTTGGTTTTGCTCTTCCATTTTAAGTAATTTTGCTTTGCGTTTAGCTTCAAGTAGCGCTGCGCTCGGCTTGCTAGCTGTGACTGCAGATTTGACCATTGCTCGAGTTTGTATTTTAGCTTTTTGCGCACCACGACGAGTAACGATGGGAGAGCTCTGTATATTAGTGTTATAAGAGATTAAAGAAAGATAATAAGAAAAAGCTTGCTGATTAGTATCAGTAATATGTACAGATGTATGTATCCTATGTAAATTAACACCCATACCAGACAATTAGGACTAACGTAAAATATGTAAAATGTACAAAGAAAATAAAATTTTAAAACAATAGGTGTTCACTGGGTGCCGTGATCTTATATACTGCGCTCTACAACAATTCATCATTGCAGTGTCGCCTAATATTATTTCCAGTTTCTCGATCCAAAACCAAATAAGCGCAAAGCTAATTTCGTGGGTGTAAACAATTGGGTGGTTCACAAGGTGTCGTACTTGTCGTATTCTTGTATGTTGCAAAGTTGTTAACGGCAAAATAAATGTTTAGATGACTTGAAAT
This sequence comes from Rhagoletis zephyria, assembly GCF_001687245.7. NCBI lineage: Eukaryota > Metazoa > Arthropoda > Insecta > Diptera > Tephritidae > Rhagoletis > Rhagoletis zephyria. The sequence continues at coordinate 35,649 of NW_016158635.1, forward strand.
CACCACCAACTATTTTTTAATTGTGTGAAATTTCATAATAAAACTTTTATGTTAGCTTGCGAATTCCTTAAATATAGTTTTCGCCGTTTAAAGTTTATGACATACAACAGTACGACAGTATACAACGCCTTGTGAACTCCCTAAATAAGTTTATTCTGATTTTTATACATTTAGTATAGTTTTAAACCCAACATACAATAGATGAGTTATTTTGAATTGTACCACAAACCAGTCGCGTGTCCGTTGCAGAGACGCTACGCTGATAGAAAGTAACAAATTGGCAGAATTAATTGTGTATACATATTTGCTTTTAAATTATAATGCTTGAATATCTTTATGAATGCAACAGACTAATAACAGTAGTGTTCATAATGTTTCCAAATAATTACAAAACGGTATGCGAGCCCTAACTTCTTTACAAATACCATGATTTATAACATGAGTTGGATCTTTTTATAGCCCACAAACTGATCTTCGTATACAGAAAAATTTCTTGTAAAAGTTGTTACACTTTATGATCATCTAAGCCAATTGAAATGTTGAAACCGGTTTAGCATAAATAATATAATCTGCACAGTGGTTCAATGCACTACTCGCACAAGGCTGTAGTTTGCAAAACTAGTTCCCATAGGCGGCAGGTAGGAGAACCAAGCTGTAAGATTCTTATAAAAAGTGTATATACTTGGTCTATTATAAAATCTTACAGCACTATTTATGGAAACTATTCCATCCACTTATACATATGTTTATATACATAAGAACAAACCAAAGGCTCTTTAATTCGTCGGAGTTTATTGTAATGCTTACCATTTTCGGACAATCTAAAACAATTTCTACTGCTTCTCGTCACCGTTTTTCACCAAGCATTAATATTGTTTGCCCTTCGTGTTTACAAAGACAAATTTGGTTCAAATATAAAAAAAAGCTCTAACGAAACCACATTTGTAATCGTATTCTATTGTAATGCAGTTACAAGGTTAACAAAACTACTATTTCACGCACCGAGTCACCAAAACCAACCAAGAACGTGTACGCTAAACTGGAAAGATGTATATCTAAGTTTATTTGTTTTATTTTTACTTGGTTCTGCGCTAAATTATTATATTAAATTATTTTTTCAGCTCCAGCCGCTGCTGAAACGCGCCTAATAGCAAAAATTCCAACACATAAGCGCAAAAATAGCTACACGTTTTATTCCTGCTTCTTCTTCTCATTCACCCCAGGTGTATTTGTTTACATTCTTCCCAGGTGCGATTTTGCATAATTTTCACTTCTTGTTTGTGCACTTCAATTTTCCATCCGATTCAGCGTCCAAATATATCACGGTTAATTCGATTTTAACCTATTTTCCAGTCCCTAAAACTTGCACGTATATGAAAAATCGTCTAGTTATAAAAATTTATTTTGACAACTAAAGTCAAAGTGACACCATTTCAGAAAACGATAGGGACACGAATTTCGATACGATACCATATCGATACTTTTGGCATTCGGTACCGATATTTTGCTTTCCATTTTATTAAAAAAAAACGCGAAAATGAAGCAAGGAAATTTGTTCAATGATTTCGTTAGGAAATAACGAAAATGGGGGGATTACGATAACCGGGGCGAAAAATTTTGAGTTTGCTATTGGAAAGCTGGGCTTCTCCACTTTTCAAATATACCCGCTTTCAGCGGTCATGGCCTTCTAGTTTTCGTGTTGAAAGTTATTTTTTAGACTTTTTTAAAATATTAATATCTTATGAACTACATAACCGATTACAAAAAGTAATGCGTCAAAATAAAGATAATTAATGTCAAGAATGATAGAATACAAGATTGCGCCAATCGAGCTGAGAGCAACCGGCCGTGACGTCAATAAATACCAGAATGAGAGAGCAAGACGAACTCGACAAGAAAAAGAGCAAGCATCGGACAAAAGGCAGTATTGCCAAGTTTTGAATTTGAAAAAGCACCAAATTTTTATTGGAGTATTTTATAGACTTTATATGCATACATAATTTTATTGTAAGGATGCCGATTCAAATTAATAAAAATGAATGTTTCTTGCACGACGGTTGATTTCTCCTGGCATAATTGAAGGTGCTGCCACATCACGATTGAGAGAATACAAAGATTGCGCCGATCTCGGACCGCTATTCCTCTCTTAACGAATTTGACAGAATCGTTGTTGGCATGACGTCACACTGGTGCAACTTGTTTACGTTTTCCTTGCAACATTTTTTCTTCTTCTTCCATTCTTGCTCACGTTTTGGCATTTCTCTCTCGCAATTGCACCAGTGTGACGTCACACAAAAGTTATTCTCAAAAATCCTCTCTGATCGGCGCAATCTTGTATTCTATCATTCTTGCTTCCACATATTTTGTTGTCGCTTATGATTGTCACTGTGCCATGATTTTGTTTAAATGTTTGTAAAGTTGCTTACCACACTTACAATTGCTATAAATTTTGCTTCCATTTTTTTAAAGATTTTCTAATTTGGTGTCTTCAAACTAAAAAACAAAAGCACCAAAAACGCGCCAAGCACCAAACCCACTAAATTGGTGCGAAAAGCATGAAGTTGGCAACAGGGAATGTAAACAAAAGTATTTTATGACGTCAGTGATTAGGTGGATGCTGTCAAATCGACGAAGAGAGGGTTAGCGGTCCGCGAATGGCGCGACCTTTCTTTTCTGGATCGTGAATTAATGTATCTTTCAGTTCATTTATCTAGTTTATATTATTTTTCATATCTTAAAGCCAAAAATATTAACAAAGTAAAAAAATTTCATATTTTTTTTCATAAAATGACTTTTTTGAAAAAATTGCGTGATTAATGCTAAAGAAATATGCATTACTAAAAGAGTACAAGTTATTACCTTTAATTTAGTAAAAATATTTTACTATGATCTGCTTTTGAGGCTTGAGAATTCAGTGATAACAAAAATTTAAATGCATTTACAAACAAGTGACAACCTTATATTTACTGAGGGTCAATTCCCCTTCTGCGTTATCGTAAAGCGATAAAAATAACACCTTTACTCCGCATTTATTTCGGTGTTAATTTTATACTTTTCACTTCACTTCACAATAACGCAGAACGGGAATTGACCCTCTGTAGTTTATTCACATAAGGTGCCCTCTTCTCCGGCAACGCAGAAAGGATAATTTCTGAATTTCTTTATTCATTCTGAACGTTTGGAATAAACTTTTTTGTTTACTTATTCTTTAGAACGTTCCTGATGATATGTTAACGTATATTTCAAAAGCATTCTGTTTATTCCGGCTGTGAAATGGGATTATCCGGAATGTATAAAGAAACGTAGCCTATATAAGGTGGTGTTGATGGCGAATTTAGATTTTCGCCGCGGTACTTCCTAATGTAAAAATGATGTGTTTGTTGTAAACAAGACGAATTCATTTTACAGCAAACACATCATTTTGACATTAAGAAGTACCGCGGCGAAAATCTAAATTCGCCATCAACACCACCTTGTATAAATTCGGCTTGATTTTGACCTTAATTTAGGGTTTACACCAGACAATATGGTCAAGACAATCATTTCAAAATGATGTGTTTGATGTAAACACGGCGAATTCATATTACAACAAACACATCATTTTGTAAGTACCGCGGAGAAAATCTAAATTCGCCAGTAACACCACCTTTTATAAATTCGTCTTGGAGTCAGCCAAATTTTTTGTAGTTTGGTATCGATATTTGGAATATCGAGTCTTTTTAATTCGATATTAATGGGTACCCGATATTTTTACAGCGATACTTTAAACCATATCGATACCATACCATATCGATACTATCGGTTCGATATCGTGTACCTAGAAAACGATTGCGATATGTTCCCTTTCAGATATGTCATNCTTAGGGTTTACACCAGACAATATGGTCAAGACAATCATTTCAAAATGATGTGTTTGATGTAAACACGGCGAATTCATATTACAGCAAACACATCATTTTGTAAGTACCGCGGAGAAAATCTAAATTCGCCAGTAACACCACCTTTTATAAATTCGTCTTGGAGTCAGCCAAATTTTTTGTAGTTTGGTATCGATATTTGGAATATCGAGTCTTTTTAATTCGATATTAATGGGTACCCGATATTTTTACAGCGATACTTTAAACCATATCGATACCATACCATATCGATACTATCGGTTCGATATCGTGTACCTAGAAAACGATTGCGATATGTTCCCTTTCAGATATGTCATGTTGGCCAACACTCAACTTTTGACGCACGTAAGTCCGTCACTGCTCACAGTTTTATAACCCTGCGTTTACGCAAGGCAAGACAATTGAGAATATGTATTGATTGTCACATTGTTTGTCTAAAGTAGGCGTCCAGACAATAAACTGTCTTCGAAAGGTCAAAGACAGTGACGAATACATCAAGAGAAGTGTGAATATATAAGTAAAATAAATGTTTTGCTATTGTATCTGCGAAATTGACTTGTGTAAACCCCCATTAGGAACAGCTGATTTTTGTTTGCAGACGCAACACCTTCATTGTGGCGTATCTCTACGTTACGTACGCCACTTCGCATACTTTTCCGTAATAGACGTACAAGTACCCATTCTGACGGGCCTATTATGTTGTGTCGTATTCCATGATCCAATTCTAATTGATTCATGGTTGTATTGATTCGCGTTAATGGTGCATAAACGGAACATGCGAGATTATTATGTGAGTAACGATTCGATACTTCGAGTCTACTGAGTAACGAATACATACGGTTTGCTACAGCTCTAGATAATAAACCCTGGCAACTCTAGCCATAAAATTTTGCAAATTTTTGTTTCTCTTCTCCTTCCTTATTAATAATTAAAACAATCTGCCGAAATTCAGTTTGTGCTTCCCGTATTTCATATTTAATTCAGGGAGATGTGCTAAAAAGTGTTTGAATATCATTGGAATACTGGGTTGCGGGAGTGATTAAGTAGTACAGCAAACAAAAATGCGCACTGGATTAAGAAGCGCCTCATCCAGACATGTCGTGGCGGTTATAGTCCTATGCATTATCTGGTATCTGATATCCTCTAGCAACAATGTTATTGGCAAAATGGTATTAAACGAGTTCCCATTTCCCATGACGGTGACAATGATACAACTGTGTAGTACAGCCTTGTATAGTGGACCATTCTTTAATCTGTGGCGCATACGAAAATATCAAAACATTTCTAGAGGCTACTATTGGCGCTTGATTATTCCATTAGCGCTGGGAAAGTTTCTTTCATCCGTCACATCACATATTTCACTATGGAAAGTACCAGTTTCCTATGCCCATACAGGTGAGTTGTAACAAATGGATGGCACAATGCAGCATCAATTGAGTGCCGATGCTAATCTACTCATATCGCTTGACACGTTGGCCAGTTATCATTGACGTGTTAAGCGTTGTAAAAAAAAAAATAAAAACAAAAGCGCTTGGTACTTTGCAGATATTTGTTTGGTTAGCTACATATATATTGAAGTGTATGTACTATATTTTGTTTCGTAACTAAACTTTGGCGGTTGTTTTTTAATTTTACTTTCTCTACAATTTGTTGCTTGTTAATATATAATATAACATGTGTTACAAAATGTGTTTCAGTTAAAGCCACCATGCCACTGTTTACCGTAATCTTGACACGTTTCCTATTTCGTGAAAAGCAACCCACTCTAGTGTATCTCAGCCTAGTACCAATTATAACGGGTGTTGGAATTGCTACCTTGACTGAGATTTCATTCGACATGATTGGTTTGATAAGCGCACTCATATCGACAATGGGATTTTCACTGCAAAATATCTTCTCCAAAAAGGTAAAAACCGTATTTAAATACATAAAAAAGTACTTTATAAAAAAACAATTCAGGTGCTGAAAGATACGGGAATGCATCATCTGCGGCTTTTGGAACTATTAGGAAAATTAGCGTTATTTATGTTCTTGCCAATTTGGTTTTTTGTTGATAGTTTTAAAGTTGTACAACACCCTGCTATTGTAAGTTCATTCCTCGTTACCAACATTAATTTATATCGCAATAATAAAAAAAAACTAATATTTTTTTCTTTAGACAGGATTTGATTATCGGGTAATAGCGCTTTTGTTCACTGATGGTGTTTTGAACTGGTTGCAGAACGTGGTAGCGTTTAATGTACTTTCGTTGGTCTCACCCCTGACTTATGCGGTTGCCAGCGCATCAAAAAGAATTTTTGTGATAGCTGTATCACTGTTAATTTTAGGGAATCCTGTGACGTGGTTAAACTGCGTCGGCATGACTTTGGCCATATTCGGCGTGTTATGCTATAACCGGGTAAGTTTTTTGTTTACCATGCATAATGACTATGACAATGCAAATTGTAAAAAAAAAAAAACAAACTACTTGCAGGCCAAACAGGTGTCTAGAGCGTCAGAGACGGTATTACCTCTAACACAAAATCATCGTATTAAATACGAGCCACTTAACGGAAATCTGGATCCCTACTATCAAGGGGCAGTTACGAGCAGCGTAAATGGTTTCACTAGTAAACGTGGTGAAAAACAGTATCCTAATGTAAATACAGTTGCTGCAAACAGCCTGCTGACTAATGGAAATATGTTTCCAAATGGTAGTACGACAACGACCCGTTTACTTTTTGTTTGATTTCGTAATTAAATTGCTTCCTAGTTTTAAGTAAAGGCAGACTTAAGGAAAGCTTAGTTAGATAAATATTTTGTTGAAGCATGTGCATGTGTGTAAATATGGTATTTTTATACAAACAATTTCAGACATTACACAAGAGTCTCGAAACGGATATAAAATCAATAATACAAGAACCCATTTGATATGGGCGAATACTCTTATACTGATTTGTTTTATAAGATTATTAGAATATTATCAAAATATGTTATAATAGTAACCAATAATTTTGCATACATACATATATGTGCATACATATGTATACGTATGTAATTTAAATTATATCTCCTTCCCAGAGAGAATTGTAGCAAATGATCATACATAAGAGTTGTCTATAAAACAGGACCAATTTTAAGGAATTTGAACTGAGATGGTTTATCGCCGTGTGTAAATGTTATAAAAGCAATAAATCAATATGACCAACTATAAAGTAAAAACGAATTAAACTAGTTTTCCTTACCTATAATATAATGTCATTGTTGTTGAACTGACAGTCTTAAGAGAGGGCAGGGAGTCGTATAGACTCCCAGACCACTGCAGTGTTTTTCAGGCTGAGATATATGCAATCCATATGGCGGCAAGGTTGGTGGGCATGATGGACTTAGCTCCATCTAAACTTGCCTTCGTTGTTGACAGTCAGGCGGCTATCAAAGCCTTAGGGTCGGCACCTCCGTCCAGCACTTCCTTTGCGAGTGTCCAGCACTTCGAGGAAAACGCCTCAAGTTTCTTGGGGACCACTTCTTCGAGAATCTGGATATCTTGGGGAAAGCTCCTCTGGAAGGACTGCTAGGATTCGCCAGAAAATCAAAATGGTTCGAAGACATGTAGGGATAGGCTTGGGGGTAACCCCCATGGGCATCACAATGGGCCTCTGCGGCCTCCGAGTGAACTCTTTTTCAGAGCTGCCCGTTTAACCTAACCTAACCTAAGAGAGGGCACCATTCGGAAATGCCGCTGATTGCGTGGCCACTTCAATAGTATTTGATATGTTTTAATTTTAAGTCGCTCAGCTAAGTTGATCTACACTTGTGGCTGAAATAATAGAAATATTTTGACCAGTTTTGGCTACATTTCTTTTGTTTTTTAATGTGTAATATTTAATAAACTGCATATAAATGCGCATTTTAAGCTATATGCAGTTTATTTTATAATGAACCAAACTTTTATAAAAAAATATTATTTCTGCTACCAGTATACATAACGCGCATACTTTATATCTAGCATTTCTTTTTTTTATTTTGAATAGCCGCATTACATTGAATAATATTTTTTAAAAGTAATTTTCAGTTATCACTCAAGATATTTTGTTCAACGACTTTCAGTTATATATGTATATTAGACTGCATCACTCGCCATACAAAAAAAATCGGTACTGTTTTCCCATTGGAATTATAAAATCTATTATATTTTAAGACGCCCACCAAAAATGCAGTTTTATTATGAATAAAAATAGTTTCTTAAAGATGTTTTTCAAACAAATNATGTAGTTTTATTATGAATAAAAATAGTTTCTTAAAGATGTTTTTCAAACAAATCCCCTCAAATGACAAAACGTTTAAGCTTAAAAAATTTACATAAAAAAAAATAAAAAAAATTACGGAATCGTTTCGAGACTCTTGTGTAATTGAAGGAAGCAAAGCAGTGTCTGTCGTGGATGAGGATAAAAATCTCTATAAAATAACAAACATTGATGATTAAGTAAAATGGTTCTATGAAGTTATAAGCAATGCACTTGCTCTGTTTGTACTACTACGCAAAAAAATAAACAATGACTATCCCAGCTGGTTCTCAAGGGAACTCATAATTAAAATAAAAAAATAAAAAAGAGGCTCACGTCACTTTTAAAAAGGAAAAAACCCGATATCGTTACCAGATGTTTAGTAATTCGCAGTCCGAGTGCAAGAAATGAAAAGAAATTAAGTGCACAGTGCTATCCGAACTACATATCTTGATAAAGTTGAAAGAAGCATACAAACAGACTCCTAAAACATTTTGGGGCTTTTTGAAAAATAACCGACGGAGTGACGTCGATATTCCATCAACCATGGTGTGGAATGATGTTACTGCGAGCTTTGGAGCAAACGTTAGTAATCTGTTCGCGTCCTTTTTCGAAAGCGTCTATAATACACCTCGATTACAAATCTCTACCGACGAACTCCAAGATAACGACACAGCCAGTGGCTGCATGGATTCTGGCATATCGAATTTCGAAGTTCGATTTGATGATGTTTTCACACAGTTGTCGACGTTAAACATCAACAAGGGCGCTGGACCCGATTACCTTCCAAACATATTTTTGAAATACTGCGCTGTCAGTCTCTGCGAACCTATTACACACATTCTGGACAAATCCCTAGAGACAGGCAATTTTCCATCTGCCTGGAAAATATCTTACGTTACTCTTATACATAAAGCAGGTGATAAATCTAATGTTACAAACTTCAGACCAATATGTCAAAATTCGTTGGCCAAATTGTTCGAAAAAATAATTCTTCCACAGTTAACATTTGCATTCAGAAACATAATTACTACTAAGCAACATGGATTCCTCGGAGGCAGGTCTACAACCACAAACCTATACATTTACATCGGCGCAATTCTCCACCCGTTAAGGGTCACTGTCAAGAGAGTACGACGTTGTATCTGGAGTCCCGCAAGGGTCACACCTTAGCCAAATTTTATTCAACATTTTTATAAACGATATCGGTGATAGCTTCAACTCTGAATACTTATTATATGCGGACGATCTGAAAATATATAGAGAAATTAGTAGCGAACGGGACAAATACGCTCTCCAGAATGACATATGCAAATTGGAAACCTGGTGCAAGTTGAACAAGTTTTATTTAAATGTCGAAAAATGTGCAGTGATCGCCTTCTCGCGATCTCATAACCAATCACCATCTGTATATCAACTAGGTGGACAGCGCATACAAATAGTTGAAACAATAAAGGACCTTGGAGTAATCGTCGACGACAAACTAACTTTCAGCAAAGATATTAGTTATATAACCCTTCGAGCATAGAGAATTTGGATTTGTGTGTAGAACCGGCAACGAATTTAGGAATGCTTTTCTCCGCGTTTGTTAGGCCAATCCTAGAGTACGGGTCGGTGATATGGTCCCCCTACACGCAGCAACAAATTAACAGCATCGAAAGAATACAGCGTAAATTTTGTAAATTTATGCTTTACTTCACACATGCCGAAAATACTATGACTGTTGATAATATCTACAGCCAATTCAATGTCTCCAATCTGGTGAAAAGAAGACAAGTGACTGACCTGACCTTCTTTAAAGTTGTTAATGGTATAATTGATTCTCTGGAAATTCTAGCTGAGACTGGTTTCATTTGCTCAAGGGCGGAACTAAGAACCAGGAGGCTTCTGGCTGTAGAAAAATCCACTAAAAACTACGTGTTCTCCAGCCCAAAAATAGAATCAATCGCCTGGTTACCAACTACTCGTCGAACATCAACTTCTTCGGAGCCTCGTACTCTTCATTTCTTGCCGACATCAAAAAACTTGTATTACAATAATGTACATTTAATTATCTAGTAATTCCGTTACTAATTGAAATAATCAGACTTTGGTAATATGTGTTTTATGTGTTTCGTTTCTTTAATTACGTATTTTTTAACAAATTGTAAAATGCCGTTGGCGTTAAGTTCTGAGATTTTTGATGCTGTTCTTTTTACTTTTTTCAAACATTGATTTACGAAAAACTTAAATAACTGGCCCAAAACTATTCTTATGGGATCAAAAATCTCATTACGATTCCGTTGAAAAGATTTTTAAATATTTTTATGCAGATTTTTAAGCCTAATCTGTTTTACCCTCTGAGGGTTTTTTTTCAAAAAGTCCTTTAAGACCCTATTTTTATTCATAAAAAACTCCATTTTTGGAGGTATTTTCAAATCGGTCCAGCTCGCTCAAATCTTAATATTTTTCCGAAATGTTTTGGTGGACGTCTTAAAATATAATAAATTTTGTAATCCCGGCGGAAAACCGCAACTTTTTTAGTGATGCAGTCTAATGTATACATATGTATGTATGTACATATATATGTATATATCCTTGTGGTCAGCTGATTAAGGCAAGTGATATTTTGACTAGTCTTGGCTATTTTCCTTTTGTTTACTCAATGTTTATATATTTTTTTTATAAGTCTAGCACGTTACCTAACCAGCCCCACATAAATCCACATTTCAAACTTCGTAGGATAGAGGAATGCTTGTAGACGTACGTACACTCTGAGGGCCAAACATCGACTATGAGCACTATCTTGCTGCAGCGAAGATACGAAAGAGAGCACTTTTCAACAAACCGACATATACAAACAGTGGAGCCACATTTCCCGCTCATTAAGTACCGCCACCGAAGAAATATAGACGGAATTTCAGCGAGCCTGAAAGAACAATTGGGAGCTGAAAAGGTAAGCGAGAGGGATCAGGTTTCTAAGCATAAATTACAAGGTCTTATCGAGTGTATGGTGTAGAAGACTGAAGTCCACCGTCAACGAACTGACTGGGCTTTATCAGTGTGGCCTTAGACCTGGCAAATTCACCATAGGCCAGATCCTTACGCCAAATCTTGGAAAAGACTCGCGAGAATAGGATCGACACACACCGTATATTTGTCGATTTCAAAGCCGCTTTGGACAGCACGAAAATAAGTTGTCTTTATGTCGCTATGTCTGAATTTGGTATCCCCGCGAAACTGATACGGTCGCTTAGGAGGTTACAGTGCCAAACAGGAAAAACAAGAAATGCAAAGGCATTTGTCATGATATAAGTGAAAACACATTGTTGAAGAGAGAAGTGAAAATTAACAACAGATGCTACTTTGGATTCCGTGGGCAATTGAAAATATGAATCCGACGTCCTTTATCCACCCATGGCAGCCTATTGACATTAGAGTTTTGACAGTCCCTTCACTCCCTTACAAAAGCTTTACACATATGTACGAACCCACACACAGAGCCTCGCTAAGCGAGCCGATTTTGCCAAGAGGGAGCCAGAAAACCTTTTATTATTGAATCATGATGGCCGCCTACCATACCACTAACTTCAGACCATCTATCAATAATCATCTCCTTTGATAAATCTTTTCTGTGCAAATGATCGTGACGATCTACGCTGGATCAGTCTTCCGTTATCTCAACTTTAGGATTCGGCCACTTGTTGCAAACCAACATAAGCAAAGGAATTGTGAAGGGCTGGATGCGATGGCGCGAATAAGGACTATTTTCTAGTATCATAAAACTGCAAAAGCGCAGCGTGCCTCTTACTTCATCAATATCGAAGATAAGTAGGCTATCTGAGGAAAAAATACTCCAAAGCCATTGGCCTCTAAGGACTATTCGTGTTGATGGTAAAACATCTGAGTCCAACGGGAATAAAATAACTCACTAAGTTCCCCAACTTGTTGTTGGCCACTCAGAGAGTACCACAACTGAAACCCGTTAAACCAGCCAGCAAATTGGAGACCTATAGTCCGATGACTCTCCTGTCCCCTCTAGTAAATACACTTGAAGTATTACTATACACGTACTCTAAGTGAAACCTGATCCCCGCTACACATCAATCAGAGAGAGTTGCACTGATTTCATATTTGGGTCCGGAAATGGCCTGTGCTTGAAAGTAAACGGCTATTACTGCGACTTTTCTCGCTAATAAGTAGTAGTCCTATCCTCGGTACGGCGTACCCTTCATCACCTGGACGAAGGAGGTCAAGCTGCAATTAGGTATGTACGGCGATGGTTGAAGGTTTATAACACGAACACAATTGCCAATTACGCACAGAGCCGCAACACAGTCCGTACATCTTTTGTGGTCAGCACTTGGTGCAAAGGCCAATAAACGTTTTTGGCAGCATATTATTTTACTACTGTGTGGACCGGTCACTTGTCACAGCCCCGCACTTTGGATTGCCATGGGATGATTTTTTGTATACCTCTAGCCTTGTAGCCTCATCCGCACAGTTAAGCCTCAATGCTCCTATTTGAGGAGTGTTACATCTTCCTGAGTTGTTTCCGTTTTGATACTATCATAGGACCCACTTCAAGCCGAGCCTCCGCCCAAGTGTGTCAGAGGGCATCTCTACGAATTTTAATTTAACATTTCGCTAGAATACAAAAACTATTAGTTTATTAGGATTAATTTTTTATTGCTATTATTTTTTAAGTTGTGTATGGTCTTTTATAAAATTTTTCTATGCGTACATTTTTTTTTTTTGTCTGTGATCTAGTTATGTTGTAAACTAAATCCTTCCTTTGCCATTTAGGGCCTTTTTCTGAAGTAACCTTTAACTTTAAAGCACACTTTATATTTAAAGGCTGGATTAAAAATAAAGCTATCTCTAAAGTTAAGCATTATTTTACCGTTTTTTGACGTATGTATGTTTCTTGGTTGTAAACCAATATAAAACCGATAATAATATGCTTTACTTTAGACATAATCATAAATTTTGATGCACCCGTTAAACATAAAGTGAGTCTTAAAGTTACAGGTTACTTGAGAAAACGGTCCTTAGTATGTGCTTTTTAAATCCTCTTTTATGCCTTATTTAACTGTATCCACTCTGCTGTTGCTAAAATGTAAAATCCTAGTTTCTCTAAAAGAGCTTTTGATTTGAAATTTTCACTAACGACCCATGCTGATAAATGCACTTGTTCCGCTGCGGCCACTTGTTTACACAAATATGCTGCCAAAACTCCACCGAATCCCTTTCTTTGTTCCGCTTCTACAACTTGTAATATACTAAACATTAAATTATTTAGTAAAGCATACGAAAAGTAAAAATTGAGAGCTCCCAAATTACCCTAAACCAGAGAAGTCATTTTGAAAAGCCCATGCCACCAGTTCGCCGTCGGCAACTTTGAAAATTCCTGCCGTTTCATTCAACTCAATGAGCCCACTTACGAACCCCAGCGAACCTTCTTTCTTGTTCGCCCATAAATCGTGTATGAGCGGAGCATTATCAGTGCTTAGCTTGTCAACTGTAAAGCCATCTTTCAACCTGGCGAAAAGAGGGAGAAAAGTTGTAGTGAAGTTTATGAGATACTTGTACATATGTGCATTAGGATGTCTCACCAAAAAAAAGTTGCGGGTTTTCCGCTGAAATCATAAAATGCATTAAATATTCAGACTTTCACCAAAGTATTTCGAAAAAAATTCAATATTTACGTGAGCTGGAGTGACTTGGAAATACCTCCGAAAATGTCATTTGGATTCCGTTGATAAAATGTTTAAACATTTTTCTGCAGACCTTCTAAGTTTAACCTTTCCGGTAGTCTTTGATAATTTTATATTATATTATATATAATTTTATTTATGAAAAAAAACGATATTTGGAGGTATTTTTAAAACAGTCCTACTCACTTAAATNTCTCTAGTCTTTGATAATTTTATATTATATTATATATAATTTTATTTATGAAAAAAACGATATTTGGAGGTATTTTTAAAACAGTCCTACTCACTTAAATATTAATATTAAATATAATATATTTTATAATTTCGATGGAAAGCAGTACCGATTTTATATTTATTTTGTATTTTTTGAAGGCGATGCACCGTAATGTACATACATATGTAAGTATATGGTACTTACTTTTCAATATTGAGTTTAGTCGCTTTTTCATGCTCTAATATCAGCCAGAGGCAACGTCTCGCACGTTGTACGCTTGCTCCATGAGCTAAAGCAATCTTTTTTACCTCATCACAAAATTCAAGATCTACATTTGTTAATAGCGGCCCACTACGCCAGTCGATCAATTTAGTTCCACGCAAACATTTCAATATTTGTGCTTGACTTGGCTCCCACGAATGAAATGACACGCTTTGCATCTGCGAGGAGTGAATATAGTATATACATACATACATACATACATATTTATGTTAGTTAATTATTAAATTTATTTATATATGTACAAATACTCGTGTATAAGTATATATACATTTTTGTTACTTACCATATCATAGTGTAGACTTACATAGGTACCGTATTTTCTAAAATCATCATTTCTGTAAGTGTAGAATGCTTTACGGAAAGGAAGCCATCCATTTTCGTCACCACTCTCCGTTTTGTTATCTAAATTCTTCAATTGCTGATTCCATTTGTTTTGATTATACATCAAGATATAATGGAAATTCTTTTCTCCATATTTATCCCGATATAATTGTAGTAATTCTTGAAACTCTTCCTCAGAAAGGAGACGCAAAATATCCACATGATCAGCCATGCGAATGGTAAGGTCTAGCAGCAACTACTAGGGTCCAAAGTACATAATCAGTTGTATCAATACGTTTCTGAATAACACTGTGCAACATATGAAGTTCTAACTCGTTGTGTACTGTAAACATATCATTGAAAGAATTGACTTAGAATTGGGAACTTCCTCATTTTTTAAAGCCGCTAAAAACATAAACTTATGTATGTACATACATAGTTTTCTTAAGAAATTACAAAAAAAAAATTTTTTTTAAATTCAAATTCCTCAAAATTTTTTTCCCAAAAACCTTTTTTTTTTGTTTATTTAGTAGGAAATTATAGGCTTTGCATAAATATTATTTCTACTAAATAAAATATTTTTCCAACAAATTTTTGATAAATTTTATGTTTTTCTAAAATTTACACTTTACTCCAAAAAATTATTATTATTTTCCCAAAAAATAAGTTTTTTTCCGCAAAATAAAGCCTTTTATGATCAGAGACCCAGAATAATAATTATTTCATGGTAGAGTTTTAAAAAAGTTATCCAAATTTTGATAATAATTATGAGTGAGAAATTTTTTTTAAGCATCCATAACTATTATTTTAAGAATTATATTATAAAGGTCTTATCATAATAATTATCATTGAGATAAATATGTTTAAGTCTTCATACACCTTTAGTTTGAGACTTATATTATAAAAGTCTTGTCATAATAATTATGAGTGTGAAAAAATTGTTTAAGTCCTAAAAGACTTGTTCAGAACCATTTCGGGATTACTTCGGGACGAGTTGGGGACAAGTTCGGGAACAGTTTGGAACTTGTTGAGGAGTAGTTTGGGACCAGTTAGGGACTAGTTTTGGTCAATATTATATACATATATATGTAGTCATGAACTGGCCCCAAACTCAACCCAACTGGCCACAAACTAATCCCCACTGTCCCCCAACTAGCTCCAAAATGGCTCGCAACTAGTCCCGAAATTGTCCTGAACAAGCCCCATCTTTTAAGACTAAAAAAATTTTTTCGCACTCATAATTATTATGAATAGACTTTTATAATATAAGTCTCAAAATAAAAGTCTTTCAAGGCTTAAAAAAATTATCTCGCTGATAATTATTATGAAAAGACTTTTATTATATAAGTCTTACAATAATAATTATCGATGACTTAAAAAAATTTTCTCACACATAATTATTATGAAAGGTCTTTTATAATATACGTCCATGAACAATAACACAGGTCCACAAAAAAAAAAAATCGATGAAAGGTTCCTTTGACCAAACCTCGTCTGCTATATGTTTTTGGGGCCGCTGAACACGAATCTGAAGTCCGTTTTGCTCCATCGCGTCTGGACTTTTTTCTATCCTCAAAAAACATCTCGGATTTTCTCTGTCACGTAAAATTCGTTAAATATGACTCCACAAATTTGTATCTTAATATAATAATTTTTGATTGACTTTTATTCTTTTCTCTTATAAAAGTTACGTCTCTGTTTATAATTTTTTTCCTAAAAATTAACTTTACCCAAGGTACATTGAACAGGTAGTATCAGTAGAGCAGCTGATTTGATTTATTTTCAAATTATTTGGTCTCGAAAATGTCAAATATTTTTAATTTTTTCTCACAAAAATTCTGTATTGTTAAAATCCATTTGCATGTGAAACCTTTTTCCATACAAAACAAGCGATTGAATAGCAGCTTTTGGAACGTTCGCCCAACTCAGCAGCACAACCGCTGATTACTGGGCCTTGCAAAGGATGGATCAATGCTTCGAGAAGCAAACAAATTTACTAGGAAAGAAAGTTGCATCAATTTTTATTTTTTCCCTTTTTTTTTTATTATTATAATTTTTTGTATTTCACATGGCACGCTTTGATTTAGAAGAAAAAATTCAGAACAGTTTTTGACACTTTCGATACCAGAAGCAACAACAAAATACACGCAAATGTTCTTTTTGCTCTACTGATACTACCTGTTTAATGTGCCTTGACTTTACCCTTAAAAAATTTTTACTTTTCTAATTTTTACTAATTCGTCTAGTTAAAAAAAATTTTTCATTGCATTTTATTCTAAACTTTTATTTGAAAAATGCTAACTAAAAATGAGGCAAATGGAAAAAAAAATTTTAAACTTCATCACACTTCACACTATTTCCTTATGAGTGGAAAACTTTTTGGGAGAACTCTGATATTTACATATTTATTTTATTAAGTCAAATAACACTGTGTACGAAAATTAAAGAGCGAGAAAGTTTTGACACTATCTTATTTGAAAATTTGGCTTCAAAAATTTCTATAAGATAGCCGAATGTCAAGAAAATGAAGAAAATAAAGCGAAAAATCTGGTTTATTACTTCACTTGTTTATAATTTCCCTATGTAAAGTCAATTTGCAGTTGTTGCTCAAAATCTAAAATATGTTTGTGAATGGTATATTTTTTCTTTGCACTTTTGTAAAAAAATAAATAATAAAATGTATTTGCAACAATTTCCATACAAAAATCAACGTTTTTACCTGTTTTCGGTAATTTTTTGGATGTTTTTTGTATGAAAGCTGTACTAAATATTTGTCGGATCATATAATGTTAAAACCTCAATGCAACGAAAAATTCAAAATTTTGGAAAAAATCGTTATAAGCATAGTTTTGTTTTTTATAATTTGACTCTAAACTTGAACATATTCAGAATTCGATATGCAGAGGCTTTTGCCAAAGGGACTTTAACCGTCAATATATTCCGAAGATTTTCAAGCTCAACATTTCTTCATTATATCTATAATGCAATTTTGTATGGAAAATTTCGCAAAAATTAGGTTTTTTCAGGTGACTAAGCAAACATTTCCTAATACTGAATTTACGTTTCATTGATGTTCGTTATACCGAGGATTCACTGTATGTATTAAGAAATTTTGACAAAGAAATTCTTTTTATTGCAATGAATCAAGGCGAATTAATATAAGGTGATAGCAGGAGTACAAAAACAAAAATTTACATGTATTTTGTTTTTGCTTTGGCGGCATAAACTGTCAAAATCTGTAAGAGTATTGTAGAAATTCAAACAAAATTTTTCAATTTGATATCAGAAGCCGTGCGGCGAAACACATACACAAAATCAGCTGAGCTAGTAACACCACCTTATATAAATTCGCCTTGCAATGAATGAAAGCAAATATTTATTCTCTTTGTAGTGAAATCGAATTCCCCCATTAATAATTTGATATTTTTGGAAGGAGAAAGTAATAGTATTCATGTAGAAAGTATAATGACAGTGTTAAGTGGAAAAAGTTTTTTCGAAAAATTTTTGCAAAATTGCCTTTGAAATGGAAACAAATATTTTCATTGTCACGCAAGCGAGATTTTCAAGCACGTGAAGACAGCCATGCAGCTATGCTGTATCTGCGGTATAGGCCGCCGCCAACAAACAAAGACCGATGTCAATGCTGTTTGCTAAATAAACGAAAATTTTCGAAATTATAATTGACGGTTTGCTTGCCCTCGTTCACCTGCATACCTACTTTTTCTTCCGTATCCAACTTGGTAAAAGCAGTGATAACTTGATCACGATTACCATAATTCAGGCACAAGCCGGCGACAATGCTTACAGTGAACATCCGCCCCGTCTTATAGGGGCCACTCCACTTTTTTCGTCAATTGGTGTTATGGCGCCTTAACAGCTCATAAAAATGGCATGCCTATGAACAAGGGGATTCGAGTCCAGGAGCACATATGTTGATGGTTTCTGAAGTCTTTAATTTGGCGTAGAAAAACTGGGTATTTGTGAGTATGAATCGAAATTAGACATTCATGATTACACTGGTTTACAGCAAAATGGTTCCATAGATGCCACTATCCAATTCCTATGTTGAATTGCTCGGTGATTCCGAAAATCGAGATAGTTTTTTTTTTTTATGGACAACTTCGAGTGGTTTCACTTACATATATCTTACGAATCCATTGAATAATTGTAATACGGGATACGGCAAATAAAAGCTAATAAAATTCTCCATAAACCGTATATACATCACTTTTCGATAGCCCTGATATTTTCTGATAAATTAATTAACAATTTCTGGCACCACTTGCTTTCGATGCAAACACTCTACCTTTTCAGGTGTACGTGGCGTATGAGTAACACTCTTTTCTGCTCATATTTCATACAAAAAAATCCATGCGCATTTTCATCTGAGCAATCATTACTTTCTTATTTATCCATCGTCCTTCCCTTCGTTGGTAGCTTAATGGAGCAGGCTTTACCACAAGTGCAAAACATTTACACAGAAACTGTTATTTTTTTAATTTTTTCCCTGTTAAACTTTGCATTTTTTTGATTTTTAGGTAAAAAAAAAAACAAAAAATCTGAAATGATTAATTAATTTCTCAGAAACGATCAAGGCTATTAAAAAATGATGTAAATACAGTTTATGGAGTCTAATTTTCTTTCATCTGCCGTATCTCGTAGTATGTCTATTTAATCGGTTCGTAAGATATACGTGATTAAGTGGAACCACTCTTTTTATTAAGCTGAATAACGGTAAATTGCAAATATCTCGAAAACGTATCCATAAAATTAAAAATTAACTCCTTTTTCGGAATCAGCGAGCGATTCTACATACAAATTTGATGGAGGCGGTTGGCAGTACAAAAAACAAATTAAAATTTGTGATCCAGTGTTATTGTTCAAATTTCTAAAGGACATTTCACTATTATTTAGCTTTTCAAAGTTTTTTTTTTTCAACTGTGTGAAGCAAAGCGGGTTAAACAGGTAGCAGCAATAGAGCAGTCGATTTTACTTTGTTTACGTATATATAGGGATTCCAAAACTAACAATCTGTTTTTTCTTAGGTACTACTACCAGCCCAAAGTACCGTGGTCAGGAGGCAACTTTCAAATTTTGAGAAGAGAGAACATATTCATTATGCGAAACTACGCAAAAAAAAATTATTGCTGGTTGTATGAGGGATTGTATCTTCAAAATGAGAAACTCCAAATAAGAAGACTACCAGGAAAATGTTGTTAAAGTAAAGAGTTTCTCAAAGATGGAAGGGTACGCTTTGTAATTCAGCTCATTTTGGATGCTATTCACTGCATTGTGCTTAGCCGAAAGCCGAGTCTGAAATGTAGTCGGAAACTTGTATCATGTTTCGCTGCCTAGGAATGTTTGTAACAAATTATTCGTGGTAAAAATCCCGAGCACAAAGTACAAAGTTATGGAAAAATATTCTACAAATGTGTGATGTTACAACTGAATATTAATATACTGCTTTCAAAAAGGACGAAAAATATATGCCAAGTAAAGATGCTGTTTCAAATTTAGGATCATTGAAAAATGTAATTAAATCCTCTAGGTTTTGTGGAAAAATTGGCAAAACTATATTTAAATAGTGTCCCGTATTCGGCTGCCATAAATATGGTGACCGCACCTATGCTAAGTCCCTTAAAAGGTTCATTAAAACTTTCTTCATTTTGTTTCACAGTGTTATGGTAGTTCTGTTTTCGTACTGGATAATTCGTAATAAAAGTATCTCGTACTCAAATAACATCTAAGGAAACGGCAATTGAAAGGGAAAAATTCATTTAAGTTTGATTGGAACAGCCGATTACAATTTACGAAAATGATCAAATCGTTTTGTAAATCATAAAGTTGAAATTAGCATAGTAAATCTATGACTATATCAAACAAAACAACATACCTTTCTTTAATTGCGAATATTGTTTAATTTTCAGTTATTTCGCTACAAGATAGTTGATTTTGAAAAAGTAGATATGTAGGATATAAATATATACTTGTATATACATATGTACGTACTTATATACTTAACAATTAAAATAACCATATATTTAGTTGCGGTGCAATCCCTTTATCACCTAATCTTATCTCATGTTTTGTTACTAATAGCAATCTACGATCGTATCTGTATACATACATTCTCACAAATTTTAGTAACTGGCTTATTTAAAACTTTGGTGAGCAACATCATATATAAGTAAGTTAGTAATGTGGTCTAAAAGCATTGACAGACGGCAACGTTGATCCGAATTAACGGCGCAATTTATCTGATCAAAATGGTATCTCGACAGACGGCAGTAACGCGGATTTATGAGCCGCGAGGTCGTAGGTTCTAGACCCACGGCCAGTAGAATATTAATTTAGTTTTTTTTTTATTCATTCAATTATAACTTCTATATTTTTTAAAGTGGTTTTTAGTTAGCTGTTTTTGCCTTTTTTAAATTAAACTCTAAGAATTTAAATTAACTAATAACATAGCGGCCACTGTGGTGTAGTGGTAAGTAGTGGTCAAAGCAACAACGCAAAAAAAAATTTAGAAAAATGTTTTTTTCTTAACAGCGGTCGCCCCTCGGCAGGCAATGGCAAACCTCCGAGTGTATTTCTGCCATGAAAAATAGCTTCTCATAAAAATACAATCGCCTTTCGGAGTCGGTGTAAAACTGTAGGTCCCTCCACTTTGTGTGAAAACATCAAGGCGCACGTCACAAATCGGACGGGCCAAACACTAACACAAGTGTAAGCGCCAGTCTATTCTTATTATTATTAATAACAATAATTATTTAAATTAACTAAACCGGCAGAAAAAAATTGGTATTCTTTTTGAAACCATTGAACAAATGTAACTAAAGGTTTTTAGGGTCAAATGATCATAATATAATTAGTCTGTTTGTTTACAGGATTTAGTCAGAACTTACAGGAAGTCGTTCCTATTGACATAAAACCTGTAAGTGTGAACACTTTTGAGAGAGTAACTGAGCAAATGTTTCTAGTCAGAGGTTACAGGATTTAGTCCGGAGTTTTTCTCCCTGTAAGTTTATGAAAAGTGTCAAACGGTCAGCTGATTTGCATGTGCAAATAAAAACAGCAAAGAACCTTATATTTGTAAACAAAATTGGTAGTAAACAACGAAATATTTGAATATGTATAGATTTTAATAATTAGTTAGAATGCCAAATCAGTGTTGTACAAATGATATCTAAACAAGCCGACTGACGATTTTACAGGAAATAGTACTTTTTGCGTTCCCGTGCACTTCTGCATCTATTCTCCTTTTACTCTCACTTGAGAGAGTGAAATTGTAGTTTGACAGTTCCACAGGTTTTAGCCCGAAGTTCAAAGGAACAGGCTAAATATTTCATTTTTTTCAGATTTGACCTCATACAGATATGGCTATAGTATAAAAACTTGGTGTTCTAGTACA
Organism: Rhagoletis zephyria; assembly: GCF_001687245.7. Taxonomy (NCBI): domain Eukaryota; kingdom Metazoa; phylum Arthropoda; class Insecta; order Diptera; family Tephritidae; genus Rhagoletis; species Rhagoletis zephyria. The sequence goes on from NW_016158635.1 coordinate 57,731, forward strand.
GTGTTTGCTCATTTCATTTTTTAAATCAAATCTTAATCAATATAAATTTATTAGAACGCAAAAAACGTATTTGGGAAAAAAATTTTTGGTTGGTAAAAAAATTCAAGTTGGTAAAAAACAACAACAACCTACAATCACCTGAAGTATAAGTATTTTTGGTTAATATCACTTCACCATCATCAGACATTTTCCCGAGACAAGGATTCGACTCCCCCCTTGTCTGTCCGCGGCAGTTGTGAGCAGTTTGTTACTTAATATATCGCACACCTAGATCTAGGTCTTGTTCAGACATATAATCATATGTCAAAGCAAAGCCTCAGAGAATACTGGAGACTTTTAAATTAAAATGGAAGGTTTGTGGGAACACCGAGAAAAGAGCATTTCTTAAAACAAGAAAACAGTATCCTTATTTTAGAGTTAATGTTTTTTCCTTAATATTACGAGAAATTTTCTCTATTTGAGAAGTTTTTCCTTAATTCAGGTTCATGCTAAAAATATGGTGCCATTTATTTGAGGAAGGAAATTTACTCAATATAAGTAATAATTTCCTCAATATAAATAATAGTTTCCTTAAATTATATTGAATTTTGTCACTGCTTTTAAGACAAAGTTAATTGCTTTCCTGGGAAATGTCGGCTGTGGCGTCGCGTGAAGACTAGTGCTTCTGGTTCTGACATTGCAGATTCGAGTCCGGTTGGAGGTGGTTAGAGTAAGGTAAGTCAATTATTTCAATATAAATATAAATTACAAATTGTAAAATTAATTTCATATATAGAAAAACCTAAATACTGGACGCCTCGTCCTTCTATTCCGTCGGGACATGGGCGCAGATGAGCGAGATGTTAAAGAATCTCGCTTTGATGCGGATTATGGCTAGACTTTCGTCCACCGGGGTAAACGCCAGTACTCGACGACGGAGTCTCTCTCCTACCACGAATCCAACACCGAATTTGCGCTCCTTTACGAGGCAACTGCAGTAGACGTCGCAAGGCTTCACGCTCACCTTGCCTTGCCTCGTCCATCGCATTTTTTGGATGGCCGTGATGTCAGCCGTTTTCTTCCCGAGGACATCAACCAGTCGGGCAGAGGCACCTTCCCCATTAAGTGTCCGGATATTCCAGGTGCATACCCTCAAATCATAGTCCTTTATACGTTTGCCGTGTCGTCATCAAAAGAAGGGGTATCATCCGAGACATGTGTTTTTTATTGAGCAGGGTTTTAACGTGGTGGGACCCAAATCCAGCGCACGTGGGGTTTTATGCCCTCCCAATTTAGCTCGCTCCTAAACGGGTGTTTGGTCGCTACACAGAGGATTCATGGATATAAATATCCGGACGTATAGAACTGCGATTTGAACCGTAAGCACACGGATCATCTGGCCACCCCGAAATATCTCTCCTTAATGATATACATATACTTTTATGCTGGTACATTGATTTATCCTTAATATGTTAATTTTTTTGTCACACCGTGTAATAAATAAAAAATTCGTTAAGGGCCGTTAACTTATCTATTTTAAAGTAATTTTTCTGTAGTTAAATTTAACAAATGATTTAACTATAATTTGAAATAGATATATTAGCAGCCCCTAATATGCTACTTTTATTATAGACATGTATGTTCGAAATGTGTTTTCTGCCGTCTGCTGTAATTACTTAAGAAATAACGTCTTGGCTGTTCACCTAACCGGTCTATAGTTTTATCAATAATCTCGGATTGGTTCTCTGATACAAACTTTCGATGTACGCTTAGAAGTCACAAACCTAAAAAGAAAGTAATAAACAATTTAACTATACGTTTATGTATTTTTTAGTTTACCGTTCAATCCATTTTCGCTCATTGTCGACTGCAGCCAGGTTTTTACCCATCTTAAATGGAAGTGCTTTGAAGTTAGCGAGAATAACTTGATATAGAACCGGATGATCCACATATCCAGTTTTTAAATCAATTTACTAATTATTTCGGTAGCACTGTTTGTATAATTTTTTATATAACTAGTATATAACGTGACGTGCNATTCACGAAACTTTCAATTTCATACTTTTGTTTTATATTCTTATTGGTACATCCCTACTCCCTCTCATAACGATTTGAAGTTAATTCAACAACAATAAAAAACCAGCAGACNATCTTAAATGGAAGTGCTTTGAAGTTAGCGAGAATAACTTGATATAGAACCGGATGATCCACATATCCAGTTTTTAAATCAATTTACTAATTATTTCGGTAGCACTGTTTGTATAATTTTTTATATAACTAGTATATAACGTGACGTGCAAAACACTTCTTATTTCAGCCACCACTATCTTTCAAAGTTCTTACGAATTTCATACTTTTGTTTTATATTCTTATTGGTACATCCCTACTCCCTCTCTCATAACGATTTGAAGTTAATTCAACAACAATAAAAAACCAGCAGACAAAAATGTAACTTAAGGCAAATGTAACAGTTTTGCACTCACTCTCAGTTTTGTGTTTTACAGTTATCTTTTACTTAGTTGGAAGTCAGATGAATTTTTTCTGTATTGTAATTTATTGAAGAAGAGATTACCAGTAAATAGTATNACTCAGAGCGAGAGAGTAACATTGAAAAGTACGGGATCGCTTTCTAGTAAAAAATTGTAACTTCTGTCAACTTCAACATAACCTCCAAATTTTCGTTGTAAATTTTTGCTTATTTTGTATGTAAACACACTCAGCTCACACATGTAAATAACCAAAAATACTTTCAAATCCATTAGAATCCACTTAAACAAGTTATTAAATACATATACATAAATAAGTCAAAAAGCTTCTTGACTGTTGTATGGTCCCCTGGGCACAGATACATTCCTGGCAACTCCTTGAAAACCACCTGTCATACTATCAGACAAATATGCCTAATACTTGATGTAAAGCTATCCATAGCTCTCACTTGGTTTGAATGCTCTTCTCTTAGGTTAGTAATCACCAAACTCTCCCGGATGACCACAAATGGAAAGACATTTAGGATATTGAACCAACGATTTTTGCTGCAGCTGCAGAACCGAGAAAGAGGTGAAGAGCATCGAGCATTGCTTAGCCGACCCTGAGCTCAGCGAATACTCTAAATTTTTTGTGTTATATAAAACGCACCAGGGGGTTTAATTATTGAGGGACGGCAACGATTGGCTTCCTTCAGTGGCATCACAACGGGCTTTTCCGCTTTTCCAGCCCACGAATACCTCCGTGCTATGCGCGGTGAAGCCCACTCTAACCTAATGCCGGTTGTATGTGACTAACTCCTCCACCCTTTCAAAGTTATAACTGCCAGCATTGACTTAGATGCCTAGGTGCACATGCACTGATACTTCGACATGCCCCGTTTACTACGACGCACACGTGCTTTGCATCTTTATCTCATTCTAAGAAGGCTCTGTCAGCTTTTGTTGTTCATGATCGTGGCGCGGCTCTTTGGGCAGCATTCTTCGACAAAGCAGTTTTGTTTACGGGTTAGCGAATTTTAAAGGAATCTTGGTTGTAATGCACAGCTCTCTGAGAGCTGAGAGGAAAGACTCGAGTTGCGAATTAATATGTATGTACTTATATAATGTTACGAGGTATCTGATTAGCTAGTATTTGATTTCTTCAAGAGATGTTTTTATAACTGCATACACCTACAAATTGCATATATTTCTTATTTGGGTGGTTCAACCCAGCAAACATTTGGAGTCATAAATGAGTCTTTAAGGAGTCCCATTTCGGAGCCTTTGTGCTCATAATGAGCTCATTTAAGAGTCCGAAATGAGGGTGTTTCCCTTCCTGCGAAGGTCGACCTTTATGAGCTTAAATTCATACATCAAATGAGCCTCAATATGAGTCATATTGGACTCTTGTTGGCCTCATATACGGCTCATTTTGGACTCTTTTTGAAGCTCTTAAATGACTCTTATTGGCCTCATAAATGCCTACTTTCGGAGTCTCATTGTATGCTGTTCTGTGACTCTTATTGGCTTTATTCTTCAACTCTCTTAATGAACTTACATTAGAGCCATGTTAGCAAGGAATTCATTTCAAATACTGTTGCATATTTATATACATACCTCTGCGCATACATATATATGTACATATATTGCAGCATTCATGTAATAGCAGTTGCTGCAGCTAAATTTTGTTTATTTTTCTTTCCTTATTATTTTTCATATCTGTATAAACAAGTTTACATATAAATTTCTAGTCGTTATTGTTTTTATACTGGCACAAAGTGCTGGCTCATAACTTGAATAATATATGACTCCTAAAAGATTCATATAAGGGTAAACAAATTTTTGTTTTTGAAACTCATATTTCTTACATACCTAGGACTCCTTTCTGACTCATATATTCTGAGCGCTCAGAATATGTTTGCGGGGAACTTACCGCTGTATTTTTCATTCCGTGCAATCAAAGAATATCCCCTTTTTGGAGACTCAACAAAATGAATAAATAATTTGTTTGGTTGCCACGGAAACACATTCATATGTATGTTTCTTTGATGTTTTTTCTTTGAAGTGCATCTTTTATTAAACAATAAATATTTTTCATAAATATACATCACAATTCAGGAAGATCTTCAAGCCATGGTGAAGAGTAAGTGTAAAAAAAATCCCCTATTCAATCGCACTAAACACTTTATGCGTTTCAAAATAAACAGTTACTGAGGCATTGGTGCGCAAGAAATCCGAGCATAATGAGTGTCTCATCAGTACGTTGGAAGAACTCTCCTTGCATCAAGAGGACATAGAACGAATCGAACATCTGCAAAACTGGTGTCGGGATTTGAAAATTTTGCTGCTACAATCAAATCTCATTTCCAAAATAGAGAATTTGCACAAATTGAAAAAATTGGAATATTTGAACTTGGCCATTAATAATATCGAGCGTGTGGAAAATCTGGAGCAGCTCGAGTCGCTAACCAAATTAGACTTAACTTTAAATTTCATTGGCGAATTAACTTCCATCGAATGCTTGAAAGGAAATTATAATCTACGCGAATTAATACTCATTGGAAATCCCTGCTGTGATTACCCGCACTACAGAGATTATGTAACGGGTACGCTGCCACAGCTGAATAGCCTGGATTGTGAAGAAATCAAAATGTCACAAAAGTTACAGGCGCAAAAGACATTGAGTAGCCATCGTGCTGTTATTGTACAAAAACAAGCAAACTATTTCATTGAGCGAGATGAGCAAAAGCTGCGAGTGGCACATAAAAAGACAGAACTGGAAGCTGAAATGGCGGAAGTCGATGATGAAGATAGTCGCATCAAGATGTTCTGGGATGCTAAAAGTGAGCATTGTCCCGAGACACGCACGGATATAGCAAAGTATCACAAGCTCGGCAGGGAGAAGAGGAACACCGAGCAGCATGATAAGAAAATGCATAGAACGCCAGCACTATTTGCACCATGCGGACGACCGTATAATTTGAATCAAGCGAAATTACCATTCCATTTGAGCGACGAGTACAATGAATACATGTTGCAGCTGGGTATATACAAGTAAGTGTGCTTGGTTTATTCTGATTAGTCGTTTAGTCTCGCTCAGCGTAGATGATGGTAGGCAGGGTAATGCGAGTGCAACAATATCAGGGTCATTGTCTGGGGCGGAATGATTCCAACTCAGGACAAAAGACCTAGACAATAGGGTTTCACCTAGACAATAGGGTTTGGGGGATTTGACACTTCGGATATGAGTTGATCATAAATCAAATGCCATTAAGTAGGACGACAGACTATATGGTATGCAACTTCGATTTCAGCTGTAACATGCAGGTGTTATTCCCATCCGGAAGGGACGGATCCAAGATGGATTGCGGTGTGGGAGCGGGAGTCTGGTTGGTTGGTTGGTAGAAGCGTCGCCTGGGTACATTCGCAGGACCCAATTAGTGCTGAAAGCACCATTTTAATACGCTTTCTCTGGACACCTGATTTTATCTGCTTTCATGATTCGTTGGGTTCGTCAAACCATTAGGATTTTCCAATGAATTTCTTTAGGTTAGTAATGGTAAATTTGGAAACTACCCCAAGATTTTGGATGGAAAAACTCCCGCCTTATTTGTGCCAATGCTGGGCACTCGCAAAGATAGTAAAGGACCGTCTCTTTACTTCCCACAAGATTATAGCTACGGCACCGAGGGTTATACGGAAGGCCAAGGCGGGAGTCTACTCCGAGAAACTCGGCGTGGCTCTGTATCTACGGTTGGTAAATGATACACGCTTTTTCCAAGTGGAAGTTCTAGGGATCACAGAAGCCTGTAAAATTCTAGGCAATAGAGTCTCTTGACAATAGCGTCGGCGGTTACCAAATCATGCTAGTAAGGGACTGCAAAGTGATACTGAGCTCAGTGTCTCAGTCAACTACCTTCTCTTTTGTCTGGGTTCCCGGACATAGGAGCATAGAAGGCAAATTAGCTGGCGAAGGCATGAGCCGGGGTGGTTGAATCTCAAGCAGTGACACTGTTGCCCCTTGGCATAGTCCAAAGAGATATTATAACGTATTTCCTTGAACTGGCTACTCGAAGGTGGTCAGATATAAAGACTTGTAAGAAATCAAGAAAACTAGATATGGCCTGACTATAACAGGACGAAGACCTTGGGCTTGCTTAGCAGATGAAGGCTAGAGTTACTCAGAATTGTAGCAACATAGGCAAACAGGCGGCAAAAATAGGTCAGCCCCATAATATGATTTTCCGCAGCTGTCAACTAGACGATAGCGAAGAAAGTGTCCAGCATTTCCTTTTTGAATGTCCAGGCCTTTCGAATATTAGACACAAAATATCTGGTAGCACGACTAACCCACCTATCATAGCGAAATTGATAGTTTCATTAGTGGTAGCGCGCACTGCTAATCACTACACCACCGCGGCCACAAGGTGGTAAGTTACTAAAAAAAAAGAATTGTAGACAAGTTTATACTTTTGATAAGGTGCTATAAAGATTTTGTCTGAGAATTCACCTATTGCCATTTTATTCAGACTTTCCAAAAAACGATCATAACGTGAGAGATCTAATGGGTTTAAATGGTCAACGAAAATATTGCTCGTAAAATTTTACTACTATATATGTACATATGTATCCAAACTACATATTTGCTCCGTGATAAATTTGAACATTTTTTTCTTCACTAATTCTAAAAAAAACTCAGGCAAAAAATTTCAAACTTAATATGGCCATATAAAATTAAGCCCAGGATGCAAAAAGTTTTGGGGCTTTTATTATATGAATTTAGATCTTTCATTCTGAGTTGGCATCATTCCGCTCCAAAAATGCAGTTGCACTGTGCAATAAGTGCATAGATTCACTGTGACATCATTCGAACTCAATTTCAACTTGGAAGTTTTTAAATATCGTAGAGCCTGTAGCTGCAGACTATTTACTACATTAATTCTCAAGAATCCGTCCATGTCATTAAGTAAAAATTTGTAATCACCAATTTTAATTACATCCTGGTAGAAAGAAACCAATAGTTAACCCATTCCAAAGTGCGTGTCGAATTCCCAACGATGAACGCTTGTAACATCGAAGTAACCGGTACTTTTGTATTGCAGACACTTGGATACATCACAAATCAAAGTGGACATCGAGCCGAATTATGTGCGAGTTTCTGTGAAAGGGAAACTTTTCCAAATGTCCTTTTCGGAAGAGATCAAAACAACCGAAGCTAGCGTACAACGTTCGCAAATAACCGGTTATTTGGTTATAAAAATGCCGAAATTGCATGTCAACGAAATGATCATTGTGCGATCAAGGCAACAAGGTAAGAATATGTATGCGATTCTAAACAATTTATAAAGAGAAATAAAAACCGAAAATATTTTTTTTTGCAGGAAATAACGTTAATTATTCAAGCACTAAAGAAGGAAAAGGGTAATAATTGTATAGGTAGTCATCAAATATATTCGTAATTAGCGACCCCAAGAACCCCCGGGTAACAAATTTCAAGTAAATGCAATAATATTTGAAATTTTTGTCCACTATATTTGTTCCGACATACTGCATTTCAAAAAACGTCACACATCCCTTAAAAGTAAACATGTTCATCCAAGTTTGAAGACCAAACCAATGAAATCAAGGCGCATTCATTCAAGGTGGTATCAACAACACAAAAACAAAATTTACATAAATTTACATGAATTTTGTTTTTCCCTTTGCTTTTTTGCTTTTGGCGGGTGAGCTATGACATCAGCAAAAGCAAAATGAAATTACACGTAAGGCGAATAAAAAAAATCAAATCAGCTTTTCTAATAACACCACCTTGTATGAATTCGCCTTGGCTCAAATGTACATATACGCAACTACTATAACTTTAGATTAAAAGCGCATACAGCAGCATATCAAATTTACTGTTGATAGAGAGAGAGAACCAAAGGTAATGTCACCGCCGTGCCAAAGAACGTAGATAACGTAGAACGTTCTTTGGCCATGCTGTGGTGAGTTTTCGTTAACACGCGAGTCCCATTAGGTAGATTGTGTTTGCGTCAATCTACGTCGACGTTACGTCGTTGACTGTTTGAGCTTTAAGGATTTTAATAATTTTTCTCGTGATCTTACCCTATCTAACTCTCGGTTGGGGTGGTCAGTCCTAAACTGGAGAGTCCTGACTTAAGATTCGCTCTCGGATCACAGGTACATCGAGTTTTAACTTGGCGAGGACGCTATTTGCCATGCGCCAATGAGAACGGAATTAGGTGATGGTTACGCCTTGCTCTCCCTCGTCTGGAGAGGGACGGAATGCGAGAACGACTGTGTCAAGGTACAACTGGGTTGTTGCCAGAATTGTGGCAAATGAAGATGCCCTAAGATATTATATTGGGTATTTTGACAGTCTCAAATCGCCTGGTCCAGATGTCATCCTTCCTATTGTAATTAAAGAAGGTGTTGAGCTTTTGTTGTCCAGATGTCATCCTACCTATTGTACTTAAAGGTGTTGAGCTTTTGTTGGCAGGCCTATTTGCAGAGTTGGCAATGCCATCAATAGGAAAGAATTCGCCTTGGGCATTTTTGTAGACATAGAGGGTGCTTTTGGCAAGGCCACCTTCGATAGCATGTGTAATTCTTGTGCATATAACTCCAACTACGCCATCCACAGTATTTTTGCGCAGAACCCACATCGAAATTTACAAAAATGTGCATAGTTAAATCCGAATTTATTAAAAAAACTATTGCTCGGAAATTTGAAACACTTATTTTAAACTAAAGTTTAATTTGTATGTGCAAGTAGATTCGGGTTATGCGTTCTCGATAAGGGCAACAAAGATTATTTTTTGTTCATTTATATAAAGCAGTGGATACAAATATACGTATATACGAAAGGCAAATTTATCTTTTTAAATGAACGCCACTAATATTTCCTGAAAACACACATCGATTTACATCTTTTATCTCGCCTCCGACACAGAAATGTTTTCGTACAAAAATTACTTAAAAAAGCTTACTCGTTCGTTTTTAGGCATGCCATTGTTACGAATTTCGAAAGTTCGAAAATACGATTCGGATTGCAGCATACTATTTCTACGATTTGTAACAAAATCCGCAAATGAAGATGAAGATGCCCTAAGATATTATATTGAGTATTTTGACAATCTCAAATCGCCTGGTCCAGATGTCATCCTTCCTATTGTAATTAAAGAAGGTGTTGAGCTTTTGTTGTCCAGATGTCATCCTACCTATTGTACTTAAAGAAGGTGTTGAGCTTTTGTTGGCAGGCCTATTTGCAGAGTTGGCAACGCGCTCAATAGGAAAGAATTCGCCTTGGGCATTTTTGTAGACATAGAGGGTGCTTTTGGCAAGGCCACCTTCGATAGCATGTGTAATTCTGCTTTACGGCATGGATTAGAATCTGTACTGGTAAATTGGATTCGTTCAATGCAGGCGCAGCAGGTCATCAGGAATAAACAAAAGCTGACGATATGACCTGTCTAGTGATGGGTTCCTCTCTGCCGGCTGTTTGCAGGAAAACCCAGACATTAATGAATATGATTGACACTTGGCGTGACTAACCCAACCAAAACTAGCGCTGTGCTGTTAAGTTCCCTGAGGCCGAATTCTGGTTTATTCCAGCACTTAACCCGGACTCACATATTGTCGAATCGTCACTGATGGCTCCAAAACTGACTCTGGGTCAGGATCTGGGGTCTTAATCGAAATCAATGTGGATAAATCCACAGATCACGTGGTGGGTGGAAAATAGGTGGAGGGGAAGGAGTTTACGTGCCGCAGTGACAGACAGGCAGTACTTAAGACATTGGCAAGCCCTCTAACAACTTCCAAACTAGTTCGGCAATTATATTGGTAAAGATAATGCTTGCTTTACTCTGGGTGACAGGTCACTGGGGAGTACCTGGTAATGAGGCATCTGACCACTTGGTCAGAGTTGGTTCTGTCCTGGCATTCCTCGGTCCGCAACCAGTTATAGCACTCCCCTTTTCGGCCATCGAAGTCACCATCAGAAACTGGCACCCCTATTCTGGATCCCGATTTTTCATAATTCGGAATTCATAGCTACGTTACGAAAAACGAAAAATCGACATGCTGCAACACTTGCGGAAACCTGTGCCGCATTGCCAGCTATCAGTTGTTTTTCGAAGACAGCTGTATGAAGGAAAACAAAGTGGAAAGGAATTAAGAAAACATTCATCAAGTGCTTATTTATTGTAAAATTTTTTGATTTCACGTATTTTGGAGGAAACGATGGATCCTATTCCATTTGAAATTATAGCAGTAGAGGAAGAGCGCGCTATGGAAGTGAATTCACAAAGATATGCGGGGCTGTCGGGCTTAGTAAGCATGGACGCATCTACGCCAGCATCTGGTTTAATTGCTCAACCACAAGCCAGAACTCCTATGCCTGAAGAATTGATTCTCAAACCAGTTAGTGCGATAACGGCTTCTTCTAAGCCATTGAAAACATGCACTTTGTTGGGTCCACCCCTGTTGCGCTTGCTTCTGCTTTCGGACGCACTTAGGGATTATAACCCTTACTAAGTAGAATTCTCCTTTCTGTGTTGCCGGAGAAGAGGGGCTTCCGCATGTCAAAGGTATGCAACATTTCTTGTGCATATCACTCCGGCTACGCCGTCCACAGTATCTTTGTGCAGAACAACTTTCATCTCGCCCCCGTCACAGCATTGTTTTCGTACAAAATTACGCAAAAAAAGCTTACTCGTTCGTTTTTAGGCATGCCATTGTTACGAATTTCGAAAGTTCGAAAATACGATTCGGATTGCAGCATACTATTTCTACAATTCGTAGCAAAATCCGAATACGAAAGAGTTGCAGAATAGGGGTGTGGGTGAATACTTCGCTCAGCAATGACTGGGAGACTTCGAGCGGCTGCAGGTGGACAAAATTAATGTTGCACTCAATCTCAGAGGGTCTTGCTAGGCATTTGCTTTCATTGAGCAGATGGGACTGCAGACTGGCCACTTCTCGAGGCTTAAACACCTGACTGTGATAGGTTTACATGTAAATCCCCAGTAGTGAACTATTTACCTTTAGGGTTGCTGCAAAAACTGCTCTTTTTAACTTTTAAGCAGGCAAATAAGGAAATTTAGAGCTTTCGGGTTTTCAATTGAAATAAATTAATTTGACAATATATTTTTTAAATTAGCCACGGTAAAAATTGGTTTTATAACTTAGCGGTATTTCTTTCTTAAATATAAATATTTAAAAAAACTGCATTCAAACTTTGTCAATAAAACCACAAATTAGAAAGTGACCACTTTTGACCCATCAGTCGTCAAGGGTTAAGATTTTTTTTGTGCAAAAATGTTGGAAATCGTATGCCAACCAATAAAGAACAGTTTTTTTTAATAATCTACTGATTTCTTCAAAATTAATTTTGGCCACAAAAATTTGGAGCTTNCAGTTTTTTTAACAATCTACTGATTTCTTCAAAATTAATTTTGGCCACAAAAATTTGGAGCTTTTTTTTACCCACTGTTTTTTGTATGTATGTAGTTCCAAAAAAAACTGCAATAAAAACTAATATTCTCTCCAATTGCAGCCAATCGGATTTAAAGGGAACTGTGGACATAAAAACTATTTGCAACAACGAAGATGTGGATGTTCCCGAATTAATTGATTAGTTTTTGCTTGTTCTCACCAATGACGACAACTTCCACTTAGTAAATAAAAAAATTTTCGTATAATATTTTTTTTTAAATAAAAATCGCATTGGTTTTATTTCTTGAAAGGGTAGTATGTACTCGTTTCTATGTACGTATTGTATGTATGTATGTATGTTTGAATGTATGCATGTTGATTCTTACAGTACAGTGGTTATTTCTTCGTACACCTATTACTACCAGTAATAGTAAATGTGTATGTACTTACAATATTACTTGAAAAAATTTATTTATGTTCTTAATTGGAACGATTTGTTTGTATTTATGCACATATACATATAATTATACAAGTTCATATGTATTGATTTCGCGTGTTCGAAAAACTCGTTAGTTTTACAATATTTTACATACTACATACTTATAAATCTTTCGATTACATGATGAGTTTGTATGACGTGCGGTATAGCCGGTGTTTTTGTTTTTTTTTTTGCTTTGTGTTTTTGCGTTCTGAATGGCGAAATAAATTGTCTCAAATGCGTTTCATGTCTGTTTGTATGCATTTGTATGTACATATGATGTATGTATGTATGATTGCATGTGAAATATCGGAAATTCTGTGTTAAGTACGTATGTATGTATATTTTCTTTGCGTACTGTACTCGTACTGTTACCCTTTTCTGCATTTACACTTTCTTTTTGTTTTTTTTAGAAAATTATAAATTCAGCTGCACTTGTTTATTTTGTTGGTTATTTGCTTAATTGTTTTATGTCTTCTTTTTTGGTTTTCTCTTTTTCATAATTTGTTGTTGTTTTTGATACGTTATATAATAAATTATTGCTTTAAAAATTGCAATTAAAAATTTAATTCACATCTTGCTGCGGTCTGTGTGTCTATGTTGTATGTTTTACAGTATGTATGTTCGTCCATTGTTCTTGTTGTTGTAATTGTGTAGCTACATTTTTTTTTTTGCTCGCTTTTTATTGCATTTTTTATTTTATTTTTTTTTGCCTCTTCTATTCATACACATAAAAATAATAGATGTTATCTATTTCTTTGCCGTTTTATTATTTGTTTGTTTACTTTTTTCTCTTTGTAAAAAATGTAAAAGTAGGTCTGTATCTCTTTAACATATTGATATCTGAAGGCGTAAAATATTCGATTGAAATCAACAGTAAATTTGAGTTGCTTAATTTCTCAGTTGTTTTAATTTTTGTTTTTGTTATGTTCTGCTCTTAAGCTCCTCTCCTAGACTGTTTCTTAATGCTAAATTCAATTTAAATTTAAATTTTTTATTTTATTTCTTCTTCATACAAAATAAATATGTATTTATTATTTTCGCCGATTTATGTATGTATATTTGTAAGTATCTACGAGTATGTATTGTATTTATGCTTATGCGTATGGTCTATGTATGTAAATGTGTACGCATGTATGTTCTATTGCAGTAATATTTACAGTAGTTATATTAATGTACACAAACACACATATCCACGTATAGGGATGTATGTACATCATATGTAACTATGTATGTGCGTGAGAATAATTTTAGTACGTATGTATGTATTTATGTATCTTATAGTTCGCGTGAGGAGTATTAGGGATGTTCGAATATGGCTTTTACCCCACATCCACACCTTTTATTTATATGCAAATGAATTGTCAAACTATATACATAAGGCCAGTTATCAGCTCTCAAGAAAGCGTTCAAGAAAAAAACTGCCATTATTTCGTGTATGACATCTGACAGCCTGTTGCCTCACTCTTTCCTCAAGAAATAATGGAACGGGCATACATATATTTCTGTTGCAAACATGGGTTGCCTTGTGCTCTTTTTTCACAAAAAACTTTATAAAACCGTAGTAGAAAGCGTAGCAAATTTCTTTGCCATTTCTTGTACATCATTTTATATGGAGTTTTTGCTTTTCTTGAGAGCTGCATACTGGCCCATACATATGAAATGACAGTTGATGTTAAGACAGTGGTGGTAAAAAATTCAAATCATGCTGAAATCAAGTTCCCCTTGTAAAATCTGTAAATAAATTAAAATTAATAAAAAATCGACTTGCCATTTATTTTAGCTGCCACTTTTGGCGAAATTTAAAAATATAGTGCCTAACGGTATGCAACCATTTATTTCATACGTACACATATTAATCAAATGTAAATAATAATAATTATGTATTATATATATATATATATATAAATCCTGAAAGCTACTCTGAAAGCACTTGATTTCATAGAAACTAAGTCGGCCGCTGTGGTGTAGTGGTAAGCAGTGCGCGCTTCCACTCCGCAATGCCTGGGTTCAAGCCCCGGTCAAAGCAACATCGGAAAAATATAGAAAAAATGTTTTTTTCTTAACAGCGGTCGTCCCTCGGCAGGCAATGGCAAACCTCCGAGTGAACTTCTGCCATGAAAAACAGCGTCTCATAAAAATACAATCGCCGTTCGGAGTCGGCGTAAAACTGTAGGTCCCTCCGCTTTGTGTGACAACATCAAGGCGCACGCCACAAATACATACATACATATTCAGCTATTTCCATTTTTTTATATAGTATCTACTTTATTGCAATTTGAATTGATATTTACGGGCAGATTATTACTTTAAAATTTAAAATCAAGAAACATAAAAAACACGTATGCACTTTAGAATGTATCACTCACCAAATAAATCAATACTTTTTCCGTCGGAATTATAAACTCTATTATATATTGAGACTTCTGCCAAAATACTTCCCAAAAAATACCCAAAAAAAACTTAATTATTTTATAAATTAGTTTTAAAATACATTTTTTGCAAAAAATCTCTTCGTGTGATAGAATACTTTAAGCAAATTTAATCAACTCAAAATAATGATATCTGTGGAGGTATTTCCAAATAGGTCCAGCCCTTCTTATTTGGCACTACAACCGTTTGTCAGTTTGGGCCGAGATCAAAAGGCTTCTGCTATGCGAATTTATGCCAGTTGGTTATCCCGAGCGCAGACAGGTCCTCCTGCACTTGGTTCTTCCATTGCGTTCGTGGGCGCCCTTGCTTTCATTATGCACCCACGGGTGCGAAGTTGAAGGCGCTTTTCACCGGAGCGTCGTCATCCATGAGTACAACATGTCCAAGCCAGCTCACGTAAATCAATATTTTTCCGAAATATTTAAGCGGAGTTCTTAAAAAGTAATAAGTTTTATAAGTCTGGTGGAAAACCCGCAACTTTTTGGGTGAGGCACCCCAAAGCATACATAGATAATACAATTAAATATGTACATTACGGTGGTCCAAAAATACACAGGAAAATCAACGTTTTAATATTTTCTTGCTGCAACTCTAGAAATATAGAAAATGGAAAATAGGGAGACTCGAATTTTTTATTTTGAAATGAGCTAATAGTTAATTGTGCCGCCGCACAGTTCTAGAAAATATTAATTAAATTATTTTATGTCGTCCAATTTAAAAACAACGTCAACAAATTTTTTAGAAATGCCTGATAAAGACGAAACAATATCAAATAAAAAATTTAAATCAAAGAGTAGGGCGAGAAGGGGTTTGATTTGGAAAATTACCAAGCGCAATAATATTTAAATTTTTATATTTGAAACTGAATCTCAATGTTTAATTTGTCGATATTATGTGATTTATGCAACAATTGCTAAAATACCATTTTGGTCTTATTTTTTCTAAGTATGTTCTTTTTAATGAATATATGTACATTTTTGGGATTTTAGTAAACTAGGGCTGAGTATTTCATTTAAAAGTAAAACGATTTAACTTAAATTTATGTAAGCAATTTATTAATTTCATTAGACGCGCAAACTCATTATCCGCAACTATTCGATAAAGCTTGTATCTCAGTTTATTTGTCACTCCTCTTAGACTTTAAACAAAACAATTTTAGCTGCTGGAAAGTTTTGGTTTTGATGAATTTTCTTTTTTTTTTGGCCTACAAGGAATTTCATTTACTTCGATTAATTCATTTGCATTTCGCTTTTCAATAGAGAAAGCCTAAATCGTTACCTTTCCAGTGGTATCCCATTTTTGTAAATAGAGCAAGAAATATTGAACTTATAACGGAATTTTGTTGATTTGACTTTTGTTATCGATATTTTCCACGGCCATAATTCAAAAAAAAAAAATATATATATATACAGTATTAGCCGACCTCGAACGGCAAATAGATTTTATGAGAAGCTTTTTCACGCAGAAACACTCCGAGCTTTGCCATTGCCTACCGAGCGACGTCCGCTGTTAGAAAAACCTTTTTCTATTTTAGATGTTACCTGGATCAGGTATCGAATCCGCTCCTACGCAGTGGTATTACCTCTGACCTCTCAACGACAGCGGCCGCCATCATTAGAGCGCTTTACATCAAGTTTTGGCGGCATAACTTAGGGGCAGTAGTTAAGACACTAATCATACGGTGAGTTTTATCATTGGCGTGGGAATATGGTTGTAAAAATTACTCGATTCGAGACAGCCGTGAACGAGCTTCTTGTCACGCAAAAATGCATTTTTATTACAGACGTGAGCGTAGTATTCCTCTCGTAATTCGTAATATGGTGACCTTCAATCTACTGTGACTTCAAATAAATTACGATACGTTTGATTGCGTATGTTATAATCCCAATTTGTTTAGAAGACAGCAGAGCACAGTTTGAAGAAGTCGTATGAAAATGAGTCGCATTATCTAAAGCTTTGCTTGCTCTTGAACAGCTCCAAGAGATTCTTCCAAATTTGGATAGAGCTTAAAGTTGTGCTCAACGCCATTACACATAGCCGTTCAAGTTTTGCCACGATCCCAAATTAAAATACTGCCGAAGGGTTCGTTGTGCCTACTTCTATCAATAGGACTTCATGAACTGCGAAAATCTGCACTTTCAAAATTAGGCTTGCCATTTACGTTTGTCTCCTTTTAGATGTTTTTATCAAGTTAGGCTTTAATTAAAAATTTAATTATCCATCACTGTTAAACGATCGTCAACTAGTTTATTGCTTCATCTTTTAGGCGCACCATTCGATGACGAGTTTTTGAGTAGAAGGCTCAAGAAACCTAATTTAGAGTTTTTCAATATGAGATAATTTTGCGCCTTGCACTTTCTAATGTGAGCCTGACGTTGTTGGATTTTGAAATATGTAAATATCCAAAAATTTTAACTGGTAGAATTTATGGAAATCAATTTGTACTTAGACTTGTGTGGTAGAGTACGGATAAAAATGAATGACGAGTGTTTTGTTTATATAAAAAAAAAATGTATTCACTGTTTAAAATACATACATAACATAATATCCATACAATGAAACTTCATAAATGTTTACATAAACATACATATTGCATTTGTTGTTTAGCAGGTGGTTGTTCTTGTTGTTCGGGGACACTAGTAATCTACATATGTATGTCTTTTATATGAAATAGAATTTGTTTGCTTGCTTTTTGTTGAATTGTTTTGTTTGTTTGTTATTTTTATTATTTACTCATTTGGTTTTGGCAACAATCTTGTTTTCTCTCTCGCAAAATATTGTTAAATTTTGTTTTGTTATTTAAACAGTACCTTTGATATTTCAGATACTTTACACTCGTTTTAATTTTTTAGTCTGTGCATCTATTTTTTTTTGTTTTTTGGTTTTTAATTTCTGTTGGTGTAGTTCATATACGTTTCGATCGGTTCGCATTGCTGATAATAAAGAAAATTACACTTTTTTTGTATTGCATTGACGAGTAAGTAATAATTAGTTTAGTAAGTTTGTAATCAGTTCTATTGATGTGGCTCTGGCTCATGTTATGTATATAGTAAATGTATAGTTTATATTGCTAGGCTAATTTTAGGTGTTAGTCACTTACTTACCACTGTTTACTTGTTAAGTTTTTGGGTTTTGCTTTTTAATTTATGACCGCTTTAGAGTCACTACACTCGTATGTACCTATATAATTTATGTACATATGTATGTATGTTTGTATGGTATGCTAACATTATATGTATGCCAATTGAAGTAGTGGTAAGAAATGTACATACAATGTTAATTACAAAATGCTTAGTTTTATACACCCTGCCACACAGCACTGATGTGTTTGGTACATACATACATTTATCAGATTCAGAATTACATTCGTTCAGCGATTTATAATCAAAACAAAAATAAACGACAATCAATAGCGTCACTTGTCGCGATTAATGAGATGAACACCCGAAAAGGAATAGCAAAACCTTGCAAAATGAGTATGCAAAGAATAAATAAATAAATAAATCAAGGTTATTCATTTAAACTAACTGAAAACCTTCAAAAGCCTAAAGTATTGATGTATTTAATGAATTTTCTCAATTGTATGAAAAATACTTTCATGATTTCCACACTTTCGAGTTTAGAGGGAATTCCATAAATTTCTTAATTTTTTCTTGTAATTTCTGATAAATAAAAGCGTTTTCCAATTAGTGTTTGTTTGCATTTTACTTTACTTAATTTAAACCTAAAAATTACTAAATGATTAAAAAACTAAAAAATAATAATAATAATAAATACAAGCAAACTACATATTTGAATAAAATGAACAAAAGTCGCAACCTTTAACAAAACTCACAGCGAACTACATACGAACGGTCATAGAACAGAACTGACCATAAAATAGTCGCAGTTAAGATTTTTTTGTCAAAAAATTTTGAAGTAGCTACTTGTAATTATCGTCAGATATATTACATAGATTATAATAATGTTTGTGGCTGAAGCTGTGGCGATGTATGTGCGCATGCTGCTTATTTTTGGCGTCGTATTATGCCATTTCTAGACACGCAATATTTCACATGCTTTCTTATAGCAAATCGCTATCCAATCGGGTTGTGTCGCACCCCATTGTATTTGATTCACTTCACCTTCGGCGGCTGTGTATGCCAATATTGGATCCTCAATTGCGCGCGGCATTTGTTGTATATCCCAGATCAGTGCTTGGTGATCATCACCGGCAGTGCATATGTGACAGGAACTATTTTAATAAAAAAAAAAAATGGAATAACAATTGCGGCTTTTTAGTTGAGTTCACTAATGAATACACATATGTATGTATGTAACTTACCTGTGCGGCGCCCACGCAATACCATTGACGCACGCTCTGTGATTGCTCAGTCTTGCAACAGGTGTACAAGGAACACGAACATCTAAAATTATAACTTCACATGAATCCATCGCTACTGTGGCTAAATAATTCGGATCCTGTTTATTCCAGGCTAAACGTAACAAAGCCGTATGCGTGGGATCCTTTTTGAATAAAAAGAAAATTGAAAAACAAATCTGTATACAATTTAAAATAATAATAATAAAGATGTGCCTCCAACTCAAAAAAATGGAAACTCAAGCAGTTTAGTAAAAGTTTTGAAATTATCGAGACCTTCTTTGCATATCAACAGCTTTCAACACACCTCATATATGATAGTCGAATGTTCTAAATGCCTCAGATCGAACATACGAACTGAGCCATCTGCGCCGACCGATGCGAACATATCGCGTCCACCGCCTGCTCGTGAGAAAGCTATGTCATATACCTCTTTATCATGCGCAATCAGTTGTGTCTTAACATGACCGGATACATAGACACGTCCATGTGGTTGTCCTGTTTCCAGACCCCAGATTGTGCACGTTGTGTCAATCGAGGAGGTGCCAACGAGATTCGGATCTACTTCATTCCAATCGAACGATGTTAATGGCGCACAGAAGTCACTATTTTTATTATTATTTAGAATACACTCCAGCCGTGTATCTGGTTCACCGGCGCGCCAAACACGTAAATAGTCACCTGTTATTTTATTAGAATTGTAATAATTTCTAAGTATGTGGACGCAGTTTCATGAGTATGTACGTACCGCTGGTTGCTAATAAGTCGGGATAGATTCCTTTGGAATCTGGTATCCACATTATTTTAGTAGTCGGGTATGGATGGTCGAAAGTGCTGAAAGAAAAATTAAACATATACAATAACTTCAAATTACCCTTTTTGATGTGGGTTTTAAATTACCTCTTAGCACTGAATTCGCTGGTATCTTCATCGAGACTTATGATTTGGACTTTGTTGTTGTATTCCTCAATGAAACTGCCTAAAGCAAGACGAAATCGTTTGTCAGGACGAACACTCCAGTTCATGGAGTATAGCGGCCATGGCGCTAGGTATTTGTAGATTTCTTTCCTCTTGCTAGCGGTTGATGACATAACTGCGTAAAGTATATTTTGTTAATGTGAGACTCGCATTTAAATTAATATAATGTTATTAAATAGCTAGGTATTGCAGAATATTCGATCAAATGTCAAAATGGATTATGGTACCAGGACTACTACATTTTGTTGTAAACCATATCCGAATGGATTTAGATTTTAAGGCTTACATACATACATATGTATGAAACTAAACTTAACCGACTCTATTAAGTTTCGAAGTAATAAATACTTTTATCAATCTTTCAATACTTAGGACCTGCCCCCGGGTCAATGGGTCAGCTTATTCCCGTTTTTCTACAATGCTAATAAACAATTTATCTGATAAAACACTTAAGCATTGGCCATAGTGGCAGACACACATCCTCCTAAAGACCATCTGCGAGCGGTCAATGGCATTGAATGCGACGACAATAATTAAAAAATATAGCAACAAAGAAAAATAAATGAATGCGGATCGCTATATAGTATATATACATGTAATAATCAAGCATTTACCTAATACTACAAATGTACATACATTAGTAAATATGTATATATTAAAATTACAGCAGCCGCAGCAACTTGGTAAATAAGGAAGTACTCGTATGTCTGTCTATAGACTTACCTTAGCTTTTGTTTATGTACTCGTATATATGTGAAACGTATTAATTGCGAAAAATCGAAGGGGGTTCCTTAAAATCAACAGAATTTCAACTAAACAAATTCCGAAAATGAAAATGCAAAATCAACCAAATCACTGCTAAAAAATGACCGATGCACACTAAAAACCCGGTCTCCGGCAATAATTTCACACCATTTTAGCTTTGTTTCTTAATTTGGCTGCCGTCTGACTTGACGCCCGTACGTTTTGTATTCACGTTCCGATTGGAAAAATGTGTTCTTGTTGTAGGTTAGCTTGTGTGGTATATTCGTCCAAAATATACAGCACTCAATACTCTTTAGCACTGAATTACTTTTGAAAAACACTTGAATATTCAAATAAATTGATTTAACACTGAAGTAGCAAAATTATCCCGTCTTTGCAGACGACAAAAAAGTGTATATAACAACGCGCAATTCTGACACTTTCTTTACATATGTACAACTTCAGCGAGTGAATGAGCAGTGTTGCCGACTACTTCAAATTTATGGAAGTGACATAGTGGCCAACCAAATGTTCTGATTTAATAATGTACTAGATTATGGAGAAGTTCAATGTTCACTTAAATTGTTTTTTTCATGTAGAAATACTTATCGCTTATTGTGTTAGATCTCAGTTTTTGGATAATTTATTATTGTTTTATCTTTTTTATCTACATATTACGAAATAGAAAATATAGTATATTTAATATAGTAATTACTAAATATTAATAGGGTCGCGACAGTGTGACAAGCTTCGACCATTTTTCTTTTATTGGTTTAATATTTATTAATTTAAATATAAGTATAGCTTTATATTAAAAAAAAGCATATAAATCCGAAATTCAAACTTTGTGCAAAAATTTAAAAAAGTACAAAGTTTCACCTCTAATTGGAATCTCTAGAAAAAACTTTAAATTTGTAATATAATAAAGAACAAATTTGAAGTTGCAAAAAAAGAGCGTTAAGTTTTGTCTTTTTTTTTTCGTTGACAGTGCAACAGCGTTCCTTCCAAATAAAGAAATTATTCAAACGCCTTGGTTCAAACCATAACACAAAAAAGAAGGTACTTTCATTTAATGACATTCGTTGTTGTTGTTAACCATTTGACTTTTAATAAAATTATGACGTTTCATCAAATTCATGCTACCTGATCACTATAAGAAATATTTTTTTTTTTAAGCAGAAGATTTTATCAGTATCTATATTCAAAGATGTGGAATATGATGAACTAGAAAATTATGCGGGCTACATGATTTCGAAAATGGGGTTGACGACTAGGTTTCAGAAAGCATGAAGAAAGTGTATACTCACATAACCATTTTGAAATATGCGTGTTTTTACTCTCTACAAAATAATTTATGCAACCTCACATACGCAGTTGTTTTTTTTTTTGTTTTGAATTTACAAATCCACCGCATTAGATGCACAAGATCCTGAACAGCCCTATTATCTTTTATAATCGTGAATGGCTTCGAGCAAGAAGAAGAAAATAGGTTTGTTCGTCGAGCAAAAAATTTGTACGAATTTGTACGAATTATCACGATTTTTGCCCAAATCGCGTTCGTGCAGACCAAAAAATTATCCAACACTCAAAATTGTGAGAGCAAAGTGACAGTTCTCTTGGAGAGAAGTTGCAAATTCTTGCTGGAAAAAATTTTGCCAGCAAGAATTTGCAAACACGAAAAACATGTGGTTGTGGCGCATGGTTGCATTTTTGTCTACAATAATTTGAATAAATTAGTTCGTTAAATTTAAAAATTTATAAACACGAGCGATTTTTTTATGAAAAAAGGAAGTAAATAATTGTTGATATAATTAATTTAGTTAATTCCAATGATTTGAACTTAATTCGGCTGAAAAAAATGGTATTCGCAATCGGAATGCAATTGCAACCAGAGTCGATTTAAGAAACCCGACAGCTAGTACGATGAAGAAATTGAAATGTATGTCAAAGAAAGTCAGAACAACAAGAAATATACATGTATATCCTGTTACTCTCTCACAAGTGTCAAAAATGTGCCAAGACGCGCCAAAACTGCCCAGAGCGTGAGGAACGCAAAAACCCACATTTCGTGCCCGGAATCAACATATCAGCTGTAAACAATGATTTTACATGTATTTATCTTATATGGCTAATAAAAATACCAAATAACTACATTTTCTCAAAATTCTATGATGTTTTCCACTTTTGTTTTTATAAAATTTGCTTTCGGAGTTAAGCAACAACAGCTGTTACTTCAAATTGCCCTTTTGCACATTTGTGCCCGGAAAAAAGTCCGGGCTGTTTCGTGCACAAAGAAGAAGACATTTACGATCCAAAAGTGGAACGTATTCGCTCTCTATTACCCATTTTTCTAGCGTGAGGAACCCTTTCTGGGCTGTTTTGGGCACCCGCGTGTACCCGCGGGCTCATGTGGAACAAACCTAATTTGGCGTTTTATAGGGATTGAATTTGATACAAGAAAACACATGAATTTAAGAAATAATAAAAATACATATGAAAAAATGAAGCGAAAATTAATTCAGTAAAAACCTGCTTATTTAGTTACAAGTTTAAACTAGTGCATAAATTAGATAAGTGTTGAAACGCACTTCCGGGAACTTTTCCATGTTCCGTTTCCGAGTTCACTGAGTGAATATTCAAAAAGTGTATTTTTGAACATTGAATTAAGTTTTTATGTGTAATTTAATAAATTGAGAAATGAAAATTGGAATTGAAATTTGGCTTCATGATGTGCTACATTTTGAAGAACTATACTGTAATATCACCATTTGAACGAATGCAGCTCAAATCGTTAACCTTAATCTGATGAAAAACAAGACAAAATAATGTGAGTAATTTTTAAATTAATATATATATTTATATAAACATGAATGTATCTGTTAAACACTCTTAATATCCGCTGTATTTAGACTACAATCCTGAAACAAACCATTTCCGTATCGCAACATAATTCGTTTCTCTAAATAAA
Organism: Rhagoletis zephyria; assembly: GCF_001687245.7. Lineage (NCBI taxonomy): Eukaryota > Metazoa > Arthropoda > Insecta > Diptera > Tephritidae > Rhagoletis > Rhagoletis zephyria. The sequence continues at coordinate 81,574 of NW_016158635.1, forward strand.
CTTTTATATTCCTAAGAATGCTCAATAATAACATTATGCTTCTGCTAATTTCGGTATAATTTTCCTATAAATCTCAATTCCACGCAAATAAGTATCAGCTCTTATGAATTCATCGTGATCATGCAGTAAAACTGGAGTATTATTCATGGGCGAGAAACCCAAGGCTGGTATGCCAACTTCCCTTATATAACGGCTGTCGGTACCTCCAGCGAAAATTTGCTTTGATATTTTCAAACCCCTTAAAAAATGCAAAATCATCTTTAATTAGAGAAACAAATGTCCATTTGATTATAACCTACAATTCGTCGGTGGCACTCTTAAATGCCAACCAAAATGGATTGCTTTCATCTGTCGGAGTTGGAGCGACACGGGGACGTTTTTGTTCATATTCAAGTTCGATACCGCCACCAACGTCGTTGCACCATTGATGAAGCTGAAGTTGAGAAACATATTACATTTTTTGTTTAAGGAGAAATTACTCAAAACATATCGTCCCCATTATGTCAGAAACGTGAATGTGTACAAGTAATTTTTAAGCCAAAAACACAGCCGACTTCGATTCTCATATAAAACTTTAGGGGGACCCATGATTCAATAATACAAGGTTGTGTAATTTGTGACAGCTAAAATTTGACACTCCTTTATCTAGATTTGTATTTTGGAAGTAGGAGAAAGGGGAAGAATGTGATCGCATTTTGCGAAAACGGTAGTAGAAAGGTACTAAAAAAGTGCGCAAAGTATACAATTAGAAGTAAAATGTGTATAATTAATTCCATGTGAATTTGCAATATATTTGGTGTTTTAATGGAAATACTAAACAATACATAAAAATATGCATTTTTGATTTAAGTTATTCGTCATTTCCGGGAACAGATCTAGAATACCGACCGTTCAGCTATGCAAAAACGAAAAATGCAGATCAATAGAACTTTTTATGCTCATTTCAACCATGCCAAAATGATTTGGCGCAAGTAAAAAATGAAGAGGTTCTAGAAGGTTAGAGTTCAGTTTTTAGATATTTTAAATATTAATATCTTATGAACTTTATAACCGATTAAAAAGCTAATGACGTCACCATAAAGGTAATTAATTTGTTCTTCATCTGATGTACATAATTTATAGCCTTTTATATTTTGAAACCAAAACCACTAGAAAACGAACAAATATTATTTTTTCATGAAATAACCTCTTTGAAAAAACTGCACAATTAATGGTAAAGAATTTTATATTATTTAGAAAGTACAAGTTATTATCTTTAATTCGATATTACATATTTTATCTTGATCTACTTTTGGGTTTCAACAATTTAGTGATACTAAAAAATACAAATAAACCTTATTTGTGTGTTGGTGTTGGTTGATTTTTCCGACAGGGTGGTAAGATGATTTATTTTGGAACGAATTTCCGTCATCCCTTGTCAAGTTTGGTTTGCAGACAAACCGGTTTCGGCGTTGTGCCATCTTCAGTGTCATTTTTCGTTCTCCGAACCGGTTTGTCTGCAAACCAAACTTGTCAAGGGATGACGGAAATTAGTTCCAAAATAAATCACAAATAAACCTCTTATATCTTCTTTTTTTTACCTGCGCCAAATAAGTTTGGTATCGTTGAAATCAGCGTAAAAAGTTCTATCAATCGGCATTTTTGGTTATTTTATAGCTAAACGGTCGCTATTCTACACTTGTTCTAGAAAATTACGCAAACGAAGGTAACGCCAACGAATATTTAGTATGAAGAATTTTTGGTTTTACTACTAATATCACTAGAAACTATAGAGTAAGCAACATTCTGCACAAGTAAAGGAGCCGATTTTATGTGTGGGAGCGAGAAGACTGTTTATTACAAAACCTTTCTATTATTGAATCATGAGGAGGACCGTTAATTTTTTCATGATCCAATGATCGGATCTAAACCAAATTAGTATGGGACTACCTGTGAAACCTTTCCGATAGAAAAAGAATCATCGAAATATAATATACATATTTGGTATAACAAAAAACATTAAAAGGTTAATCAAGTCAATCCATTAACTCAAAATTGCAAAATTGGCACATTCATGCTTCTGGCATAAGGTTGAAGATTTAATAAATATGAAGATAATTTCCAATACACGATTTCCCGCGTTTTACCTTATTTTCGAACTCATTTTGATCCACATCAATCGCTAGACGCACGTCGAAGCAAACCATCAGCAATGGCGGTACAACATTACTTTGTACGCCACCACCTAGGCGTGTTAAATTGATTGTGGTCACATCGCCGATTCTTAAGTCGGGATTATTTTCCAATTTTCGCAATTCTTGCTCACGCATCGTCATCATTTTGTTAACGATATAGCGGACCTTCTCACCAGCTGTGTTTTTCAATAGGAGTGAACCATGACCAGCTGTGCCAGAAATCTGAAAATATATACCTAAACCACATTTTTTTCTGTATTTTACGCAAATCTTAATATTTGTTCGCATTTGAGTATGATCTACATACACACATACATACTTTAACTTGATAACACCTGCAATAAGTATTCAAAACTTACGCCACACACTACGTTCAGCGTAGAAGACCGGCAGTTCTTCGGTAGGCGACGCCAAGCCTTCATCCAGTGAAAATCCCACATTTAACGATTTGAATTCTGCGGTGTGCACAAATGGGCGCATGCCATAGCGGCCACCCATTTCTTCATCTAAATGTGGATTTAAAGATAAGAACAAGCTTTTTAAAATTGGGATTTTTTGGGATAAGGAGTAATTTTATGAATATATAGTACATATATGTGGTCACAAGCAATAACCGCCTAAGTCGACTTAAGAAAGAAAGTTATATATGCTATCGTATTCTTAAACCACTATTCCATGCGTATGTGAAATCCTCATCTCGCCAGCTAGGCTACATAAAAAGCTATAGGCGAAAATATTTTCGTTTTCTTATAAGGCTAACATTATAATCCAAATGTTTAAAACGTTTTTTCTCGAATTCAGGTGTTTCGACTTAGGCGGTTATTGCTTATGACCACAGATATGTACATACTACATAGCGTTACTTTAATATACAGGGTGGTGAAATGTATAATCTATCGAAAGGTGAATTTTGGAGTTTTAATTAGTTACGGCTTTTTGTATTTCAGCGACTAAGGTGAGATAGGGCTTTTAATGTTAAGTTAACGATATCGTCACTAAACACGAATAAAGGCGCGAGCTCAAAAGTCGATGGCGAAAAAAGACGAATAAAAAAATTTCAGCGTCAAAGACTCTTAACATACTTCGCCAAAGTTTTTTATAAGCATCTTTTTTCGCAAAATTTTTTTAAACGCCTTTTTTCGCCGTCAAAACACGCGCTATTTAAAAAAAAAATACGTTTTATTTCGAAGGAGTGGAAAATTGATGTAAGCTAATATGATTTCAAGTCCAAATCTTCTTATTTTTTATGCCATGTGATACATTCTTCCACACTGATTTCAAATTCTCAGTCTCAAAAATCGACCAAAATGTAGTCAAGCCAAATCGACTGCTGAGTGGAAGATCGCCCTATCTCGGCAGCCAGTTCGGAAACGCCCTATCTCAAAAGACTTTTCAAGAACGCCCTATTTCAGAATTTGGTTGAAGAACGCCCTATTTCAGCTTCCGATTCAAACACGCCCTATCTCAGCACATTTTTAATTCATTTTGAAGTGAGATAGAGCATTCTTCAACCAAATTTTGAGATAAGGTATTTTTTAATAAAATTTTGAAATAGGGCGTTTTTGAAAAGCTTTTTGAGACAGGGCGTTTTCGAACTGGCTACCAAGATAGGTCGAACTTCCACTCAGCAGTCGAAACACTGTCTAAATAAATTACGCAGAGCAAAAATTAAAAAAAAAAATATAATCTTATGATTTGCGAAAACGGAACGTCTCTAGACTCCACACTGTGATTGCGGTCGTCTAGACTTGTCAACTTGCTTGCCAACGTTTGAATTCTTGAAACAGGGACATCAATTTCAATGCTGTTTATTTGGAAATTTTCTATTTAAACAACAAAACAATTAGAAAGTTCAGATGATTCCCGGTACATTATTTGGCTACGTTCTAATTGCACTTAAAATTGTGTGCTTGTATCGAATATACGTATTAATGTCGTAGCCATTTCAAAATTTAACAATGTGTAATGAAGTTCACTGTCAAGACTTTACTATACGTCTCCGTAGAGCAAAAGGTCTATTTAGTTTGCTAAATAGAGCCTAGAGTTGTCGTAGAGTTTTCGATCTAGCTTTGTTGGACTGTGTACACGGCGAAAAAGTCTCGCTAAATAACTCTCACATAGACTTTGTAGGTGAGTCTTTCGTAGAGCTCTACTGAGTGTTTACACGTCTCTAGCGAGATTTTTGTCTAAATCTCGCGTTTTTTCTCTACCATGTACACTTAGCTTAACTAAGTGCCAGTTTGAAGCTTTTAAAAAATCGCGTTGATTTTTTTCAGTTTCTTCCAAACAAAAAAAAATTGTCAAACAAACTTTGTGTACTTTGTTACAATCCAATTGTTTAAAATCCATTTGTCATTAAAGTAGCAATAGCGTTCTTGATTTTAGAGTCGATTAACCGTAAAGTACTAACCTATTTTACATACATTAGTACTAATGATCGTCGAACCGACAGAAGATAAAACTCTAACCTCACATAAAAGGTTTGTATAGTAACCAATAGTCAGTACTAATTTGTACTAGAACCTGCAAATTTTTACAGGAAAAGTGTATGATAACCCAAAAAATTTTCAAGAGAGCACTGAATCGAGAGCGTAACAACACGGGAGAGCTGTAAATTCTTGCTAGTGAAATTTTTACTAGCAGAAATTAGCTAGCAGAAGAAGAAGAAGAATAAATGTCAAAAGCCGGCATTTGTTGAATTGGTTTAGTACAAACAAAAGTAAAATGAGTGGAAATCAAAATATTTATGATGTACTAGACTGTGTAAGTGCTTGTGTGTAAAGCAAAGAACTGATTTATAAATAGTAAAATGTTTACAGCAGAATATCAAAAGGGTGCAACAACTATTCACTTGCAAGTTTTTACTAGTTTTGCGTTCAATAACTTTTTCTGCTAGTTTTCTCTTCTTCTCCATTTTACGCTCTATTTTGCTTTTACGCTCTCACTGCAATGTTTTACTGGAGAAGTTACTACACAAACCTAAAATGTGACCGCAATCACACCAAGCAGTAAGGAGATAATAAATAAAACTAGAGTTATAGTCGTCGAATCAAAGAACCTTAGCACACTAGGGTTAAATAGAATATGTAAAATATATATACATATTTTAAGAGTTCTAAATGTTTTTACAACGAGATTTCTAAAAATTTTTTCTTGCCAACAAAACCGAGACATGCCCTTCCTTGCGGTCGTACCTAGCACAATGAAAGAAGAGTTCAGCTAGGAGAGGAATAGGTTCAGAAATGAACACAGGCTTAACACTGCAGGTCTACGCCGGGCTAAATGGTTACTGGGTGCTACAACCTTACAAGGTGCATGGCAATAATAAATCTTCCCAAGGAGAGATTAAGGATGATAAGAGGTTTTCTGACGGGTCACTGCAGACTGAGGGGTCACCTGCACAAGCTAGGTATCTGGTCGAACGACCTATGTCGTTTCTGCGAGGTGACAGAGGAGGCTTCTTTGCACCTGCTTTGCAAGTGCGAGGCGGTTGCGAGAGATCGGGAAAGGTATGTAGTCCAACTCTGCCCAAGTGAAGAACTTATACAATCGCTAACCCCTGGAGATCTCCTCAAATTACTAGGTTCTCTAGGGTTAGGTGAGGAGCTGTGAATGGTTGAGGGCACAATAGATCTCTTGGTCGCAGTTCATACCTCTATTTCAATCTATCTACCTATGCAGTGAAGGAACAACTAATTTAAAATGCAGTAATCGGTTGAAGTAATATTTTCTGATGGTCATGGAGAGAGCACTGCCCTTACTTGTTTTATATTAAAGTTGAGTCGCGTTTAGGTCATTCATTTTATTCATCGCACAAAGTTTAGTTGTTTCTACGTTCAAGATTCCCTTAAAATAACATATAGTACGTATATATGTACATATAACGAGTTCTGTTACGACTGGGTTCGACCTTTTTGAGGGCCACACTCATGCAAGAAAAGTGCTTCTTCAACAAGTACAATTTGAGAGTAATCTCTTTAGAGTCTGAAGTTTAATCCCTACGTACATATACACCATAGCTCTTGATTCATTTACTACTATTTGTATACACGCGAAATAATGAATATGAATAGTTATCGCGATGTATTATCTCTCCACGTAAGCATATTTATGTATATGTATATAAAAAAGTGCAAGTGGAGATTAGACCGGGTGGGTTCCCATATAAAAAGTTGTAACTATTCCTGCCCGGTAGACCAAAAACATTTTTTTTTATCAAAAACCGGTTAGCTAGCAAATTTTAATTTGTACCCTGATTTTAAGGTAGGATATACGTATTTATATCGTCGAAAAGGTTATTCTGAGAACCATATATCGGTAGCTTAGTGTGAAAAGTTGTCAAGTCCCATTTTCTAAAACAATTACATTTAGAACAATAAAAAATACATCGTTTCCAAAAGCATTGACCTATCTGTTTTGTTTTTAACCATTTCTATTCAGTGATACGCAAATTTCCTACGTCTTAAACAGTCACATGAAATGTCTCAAAGAATGTATAAACTTTTCATCACCGTTTGGAATTTGATTCGTTAAGAGTGTTTTAAAATTTTTAGAAAATAGGTGCTTTAAGCAAATGCGTTTGAAAGGTTTTTATTATCTCATATCAAATAAAAAAAGGGACTTAGCAACATTTTACTCTAAGCTGGCGGCATCTTTTTAAAATCAGTGAAAAATGGATCACTTTTGAATCTTTTAATTTTATGATAACTAAAATTTCGCGATCCAATCTAATGTTTATAGTATATGTACATTAGACCGTAACGGAAATTTTTTTTTTCGATTTTTTTAAAGTACTTTTGCAAGGCAATTTCAAAAAAAAAACATTTTTTTGCCGTACCTAGGGCTTGCCTTTTTACATTTTTCCTCAGCATTTAAAAACTGATCTTAAAGTATGGAAAGGAAAGGAATATCGATTCCTATTTCGAGGACGAACTTTTTTTGTTCCAAAGTTCATTGACCTCAGGAACTCCGTTCTAGTACTTAACTACCAGACCTCAGTCCCAACCAACCTAACAAACCACCCTAATATCAGTAAATTAAAACTCACCAAAAATTATGAAACTTTTGTTGAGGTAGAATTTCGACTCGAAGGCAAATTCGATTTATTTTTACCGAACGCGGGGTCGCCTTTTTGCATTTTCATAACGTCATATCCTCCGCATTTACAATTGGATCTTAAAGTATTATATATCTATCGATCTTTTTGTTTCGAGAGACAATTTTTTTGTTCGAATGTTCATTGACCTCAAATGCTTCGTTCTAGTATTTATACACCAGATCTCAGTTCTATCACACTAACGTACCACTCTAATGTCAGTAAATTAAAGCTCACCAAAAATCGTGAAACTTTTGCTAAGGAAGTATTTTGTCCAGTATGTCCAATATTTTCTTCCAAATTTTTGTTTGCTTGTAAGATGGTACGGTCTAATGCACATAGATACATATATACATTTATCACAACATGTTTTCTTTAGCTATTCTAATCGTACCTGCGATAAACGATATGTGAATTGTACGTTTAAATTTTGCCCCGCTCCTCTTCAGTGCACGAATTGCCCCCAGATATTGCATTCCAACACATTTCATATCTTGCGTGCCGCGTGCAAAAATTCGTCCTTCATCATCCATTTCAGCACCAAATGGGGGATGAGTCCAATTTTCTGGAAATACCGGCACTACATCCATATGCGAATGCAATAG
>NW_016158635.1:89472-112367 GCF_001687245.7 Rhagoletis zephyria
TAAAAAGTTGTAACTATTCCTGCCCGGTAGACCAAAAACATTTTTTTTTATCAAAAACCGGTTAGCTAGCAAATTTTAATTTGTACCCTGATTTTAAGGTAGGATATACGTATTTATATCGTCGAAAAGGTTATTCTGAGAACCATATATCGGTAGCTTAGTGTGAAAAGTTGTCAAGTCCCTATTTTCTAAAACAATTACATTTAGAACAATAAAAAATACATCGTTTCCAAAAGCATTGACCTATCTGTTTTGTTTTTAACCATTTCTATTCAGTGATACGCAAATTTCCTACGTCTTAAACAGTCACATGAAATGTCTCAAAGAATGTATAAACTTTTCATCACCGTTATGGAATTTGATTCGTTAAGAGTGTTTTAAAATTTTTAGAAAATAGGTGCTTTAAGCAAATGCGTTTGAAAGGTTTTTATTATCTCATATCAAATAAAAAAAGGGACTTAGCAACATTTTACTCTAAGCTGGCGGCATCTTTTTAAAATCAGTGAAAAATGGATCACTTCTTGAATCTTTTAATTTTATGATAACTAAAATTTCGCGATCCAATCTAATGTTTATAGTATATGTACATTAGACCGTAACGGAAATTTTTTTTTTCGATTTTTTTAAAGTACTTTTGCAAGGCAATTTCAAAAAAANAGCATATTTATGTATATGTATATAAAAAAGTGCAAGTGGAGATTAGACCGGGTGGGTTCCCATATAAAAAGTTGTAACTATTCCTGCCCGGTAGACCAAAAACATTTTTTTTTATCAAAAACCGGTTAGCTAGCAAATTTTAATTTGTACCCTGATTTTAAGGTAGGATATACGTATTTATATCGTCGAAAAGGTTATTCTGAGAACCATATATCGGTAGCTTAGTGTGAAAAGTTGTCAAGTCCCTATTTTCTAAAACAATTACATTTAGAACAATAAAAAATACATCGTTTCCAAAAGCATTGACCTATCTGTTTTGTTTTTAACCATTTCTATTCAGTGATACGCAAATTTCCTACGTCTTAAACAGTCACATGAAATGTCTCAAAGAATGTATAAACTTTTCATCACCGTTATGGAATTTGATTCGTTAAGAGTGTTTTAAAATTTTTAGAAAATAGGTGCTTTAAGCAAATGCGTTTGAAAGGTTTTTATTATCTCATATCAAATAAAAAAAGGGACTTAGCAACATTTTACTCTAAGCTGGCGGCATCTTTTTAAAATCAGTGAAAAATGGATCACTTGTTGAATCTTTTAATTTTATGATAACTAAAATTTCGCGATCCAATCTAATGTTTATAGTATATGTACATTAGACCGTAACGGAAAATTTTTTTTTCGATTTTTTTAAAGTACTTTTGCAAGGCAATTTCAAAAAAAAAACATTTTTTGCCGTACCTAGGGCTTGCCTTTTTACATTTTTCCTCAGCATTTAAAAACTGATCTTAAAGTATGGAAAGGAAAGGAATATCGATTCCTATTTCGAGGACGAACTTTTTTTGTTCCAAAGTTCATTGACCTCAGGAACTCCGTTCTAGTACTTAACTACCAGACCTCAGTCCCAACCAACCTAACAAACCACCCTAATATCAGTAAATTAAAACTCACCAAAAATTATGAAACTTTTGTTGAGGTAGAATTTCGACTCGAAGGCAAATTCGATTTATTTTTACCGAACGCGGGGTCGCCTTTTTGCATTTTCATAACGTCATATCCTCCGCATTTACAATTGGATCTTAAAGTATTATATATCTATCGATCTTTTTGTTTCGAGAAGACAATTTTTTTGTTCGAATGTTCATTGACCTCAAATGCTTCGTTCTAGTATTTGTNTGACAATTTTTTTGTTCGAATGTTCATTGACCTCAAATGCTTCGTTCTAGTATTTATACACCAGATCTCAGTTCTATCACACTAACGTACCACTCTAATGTCAGTAAATTAAAGCTCACCAAAAATCGTGAAACTTTTGCTAAGGAAGTATTTTGTCCAGTATGTCCAATATTTTCTTCCAAATTTTTGTTTGCTTGTAAGATGGTACGGTCTAATGCACATAGATACATATATACATTTATCACAACATGTTTTCTTTAGCTATTCTAATCGTACCTGCGATAAACGATATGTGAATTGTACGTTTAAATTTTGCCCCGCTCCTCTTCAGTGCACGAATTGCCCCCAGATATTGCATTCCAACACATTTCATATCTTGCGTGCCGCGTGCAAAAATTCGTCCTTCATCATCCATTTCAGCACCAAATGGGGGATGAGTCCAATTTTCTGGAAATACCGGCACTACATCCATATGCGAATGCAATAGTATGGCTGGTAATGAAGTGTCCTTGCCTTGCCATGTAAGAATCACGGCGGGATTACGATCATTGACTGGATAGTGTACTTGTATAGGAAGTTCGAGTAATTTGGCTTGTCGGTTTAAAAACTCTACACACGGCTCTGCAAATATAAATATATGTATGTATTAAATGTCGTAACACCAAAGCGTATTACAGCGAATTTAGTTGCCTAATGTGATATTGTGAACTCACCATAATCCGGATCTGGATGTACGCTAGGAATTCGAAGATACTCCCGAAAATATTGTATCTCCTGATTGGACTCCCACTTTGTTTTTGTAGCCATGCTCGCTTGAGTGATATAGCAGCGACCAACACCGACAGTTTACGATACACTGAATGAATTAAGTTTCCAGCGTTGTTTCAACTCTTAAACGCATTTACACCTAATTTACATGCAATTTTGTCATTGTTGTTAACCTCATTGGAAATTTGATTAGCTATGCAGTAAGCTGACTTGTGCGTTTTTAGATGCTAAGTAAGCAGTTGATGACCAGTTATGTCGTGGGTACATACAGTACGGTAAATACGTGAGAAAGGCAAAGTAGAAAAGAGAATTGATGGAGTGACTTTATTACTGGGCAAGGAACACAAAATGAAATATTTTCTGCATGCTGGTATCATCAATCAAATTTCTTCTTATTTTTACTAAATATTTGCCATTGGAACCGTTTGTCGGGTTAGAATAAGAACGAAAAACTATGCCAATTGCTTCTCGCAATTAAATCAGTTTTTTATGCTAAATGTATTTAGACGGTCTTCCTGTACGAAGTCCTTCCATTTTGTTCCTGGATAGCCTTACTTTCGTGCCAACTCGAAGGAGCTCTTCATCTGAACAGCATTATCAATGCGTGAGGCTTATTTAAGCGAGCGCACCCGCTGTAGTTTTATGCGTTTCCCTATGACCATGNGTGCCAATTGCTTCTCGCAATTAAGTCAGTTTTTTATGCTAAATGTATTTAGACGGTCTTCCTGTACGAAGTCCTTCCATTGTGTTCCTGAATAGCCTTACTTTCGTGCCAACTCGAAGGAGCTCTTCATCTGAACAGCATTATCAATGCGTGAGGCTTATTTAAGCGAGCGCACCCGCTGTAGTTTTATGCGTTTCCCTATGACCATGCCATTAAAAAGCTCGTCCAGTTTGTCGTTCTACATATCTTCTACGGCACGTGTCGACCACGCGAACAGAGCTATAGATCTTGCGGAGAGTTGTTCCCTCGATAGCTTCCAAAACCTTCGCATTGACATTTTTATTGGTGCGTTTTGGTATGTGTAGGAACTCGAACTTTATCCTGTTAAGCGGTTTAAAACCGCCGCACAGTGGTTCAGCCACATTAATTTTTTGGAGAAAAGTAGAAGGCGGAGGCGTAGGAATTAAATTTATCGTATGTAACCTTTAAGGACATAAATCAAGGAAAAAAACTAAAAATGGGTGTAACCGGTTTATTTAAAAGCAAACCTCCCATACAAACCTAACCTCAAAAACGCATTAAAATGTCATTCAAAGGGCATCGATGAATGTACGACTTCGAAATTTCGTCCATATATTTACAATAATAGAAATAATAAATAAAATAATAATAATAGAAACAATTAGCAAAATCGATTTACTTTAACGTGTACCTCCCANCCTATGACCATGCCATTAAAAAGCTCGTCCAGTTTGTCGTTCTAACTACATATCTTCTACGGCACGTGTCGACCACGCGAACAGAGCTATAGATCTTGCGGAGAGTTGTTCCCTCGATAGCTTCCAAAACCTTCGCATTGACATTTTTATTGGTGCGTTTTGGTATGTGTAGGAACTCGAACTTTATCCTCCTAAGCGGTTTAAAACCGCCGCACAGTGGTTCAGCCACATTAATTTTTTGGAGAAAAGTAGAAGGCGGAGGCGTAGGAGTTAAATTTATCGTATGTAACCTTTAAGGACATAAATCAAGGAAAAAAACTAAAAATGGGTGTAACCGGTTTATTTAAAAGCAANCTTGCGGAGAGTTGTTCCCTCGATAGCTTCCAAAACCTTCGCATTGACATTTTTATTGGTGCGTTTTGGTATGTGTAGGAACTCGAACTTTATCCTGTTAAGCGGTTTAAAACCGCCGTACAGTGGTTCAGCCACATTAATTTTTTGAAGAAAAGTAGAAGGCGGAGGCGTAGGAATTAAATTTATCGTATGTAACCTTTAAGGACATAAATCAAGGAAAAAAACTAAAAATGGGTGTAACCGGTTTATTTAAAAGCAAACCTCCCATACAAACCTAACCTCAAAAACGCATTAAAATGTCATTCAAAGGGCATCGATGAATGTACGACTTCGAAATTTCGTCCATATATTTACAATAATAGAAATAATAAATAAAATAATAATAATAGAAACAATTAGCAAAATCGATTTACTTTAACGTGTACCTCCCANCGGTTTATTTAAAAGCAAACCTCCCATACAAACCTAACCTCAAAAACGCATTAAAATGTCATTCAAAGGGCATCGATGAATGTAAGACTTCGAAATTTCGTCCATATATTTACAATAATAGAAATAATAAATAAANTGAATGTACGACTTCGAAATTTCGTCCATATATTTACAATAATAGAAATAATAAATAAAATAATAATAATAGAAACAATTAGCAAAATCGATTTACTTTAACGTGTACCTCCCACTTACCTAACCTCTTAAATGCTTAAAAATGCCTCTAAAACGCTTAAAAAAGCGCATCGATGAATGCACGACTCCGAAATTTTGTCCATATATTTTTAATAATAATATAAGTAAACACCCTTACCGGGCCGTTACACATTCAATTTTCCCCTTTCAATTTTCAATACTCACACACTCTTATTTATTGCTTGAATGGGCAACTTGCTTTAAATTTTTCCCTTTCAATTGAGTTTAAATTTTGCTTTCAATTTTGATCAGCTTTTCAGCATTGGTATGCGAATTTTGTGGAAATAAAAAAATACTAAGCTTATGCATGTTAAAATGTTAATCTACAATTGAACTAAAATGGAAAATATTCTTCAGAAGCTAGTTAGTTACATTGTTTTCTTGAAGCCGACATGTTGATAATGAAATTGCTTCTCAAATTGAATGCAGCCTACGGAATGGCTTTCAATTTTGATGATTTTTGACAAGCAATGTGTGTGAGAAAATTGAAAGGCAAAACTGATTGTGTGTCGTCAACGTTAAAAGAGCAGTAATCGGTTTATTTTTACGCACACTTCTTATACAATGTAACCTTAAAAAGCTTTATCGACATATTTATCGATTCAGTGCCAAATTTTTCCTTTTTGTTAAGAAATCTCCAAAGTAGATTTTAGAAATCGCACCGATTTTAAATTGTACAATTTGCAGCACATGCCCGAATGTTCTATACTCTCGACAGAAACCATTCGACTGTAGATCCATTCTATTGCCGTGGGTTCCCATCAAGCGGTGGCTTCTTATATCTCCGGTTACATGGCGAAACAGTGGCCACTCCAGGTGAAAGTGTGGATTCGAACTCTTATCTTGAAGTCTTATTTGTAGTAATCGGTGTATATATACAGCCACGGAATTAGGTTAAAGGTTCAAGACTTGGTGCTCTTCTTTATTGCTCCTGGGCGAGATGCTTGTGTGGAAATAATAAGTACTTGTAGTTTGCAGGAGATCTTTCATAATTCTGGAGTGTCCGATCCTCGTATCACTTCGCTTATCACCGTTATTGCACAAATGTTATTTCCAAATCTAAATGTTTATCACCACTGGTTTAAATTACGAGCAAAGGCGTGCTGGTATCATCTTTAACAACCCCATAAATCTAACCTTATGTAACCTATGCAAACTAAGGGCCGGTTGTTTAATGTCTGGTTATCACTACCCCCCATATCTATTTATCTACCTCCGATTTGTGTTAACCGGGCATTGAAAAATCGGCCCTTAGAAATTTATTGAAGTAGTTTTGGAGCTTATTGTGATGGCTTAGAAATATTAGCTACACAGAGAGAATTAACGATGTAACTTTAGTAACATAGTTCTTATCAGACGATTTCCGTGGGCAAAGATTTTAGTATATATATTCTTACCTATTTGTATTGATTTCTTCACGACATATATTTTCTACACTGGGTTACCGTTGTGTCTATATTTTATAGCTGTTTCATTGCTTTGTAAGAACACATGTGTATTTATGTACATTTGTCTGTATATATGTACATAAATCTGTACATATGCATGCCACTCGTAGGTAAGATTTAACTGCAGCAGCCAATTTAAGTAGAACAATTTCAACGGCAAGGCGTATTTGATCAACGAATTTACTTAGTTAATTTATTTAAATTTATGTGCCCCTTATTTAACTACTACTCGTGCAACTGGTTTGTTTAGTTTTGTTAGTATGTACATCAGATCGTACCGGAAAAAAAGTTTCCTGTACACCCCTGAATCCAAAGTATATATTTGTGCAAGGCGATTTCGAAAATGATTTCTTTTTTTTTTGCTGCAGGCGGGGCTAGCTTTTTTACATTTTTCGTCAAGTCTTCGTCATTTACAGTCGGATCTTAAAGTATGATATATCAATGCTTTTAGAGGAAAATTTTTTTGTTTCCAAAATTCAGTGATCTCAAGTAACCCGTTCTAGTACTTACCCACCAGAGCTCTGTTCCTACCTCCCCAAATGTCAGTAAATTAAAGCTGGCCCAAAAATCATTTTAACATTTGCTAAGAAAGTATTTCGATTATTGCAGTAGAACCATTAAAATAAAAACAAAAAATATTGCCGAATGCAGGCGTCGCACAGTGCCGCCTAAGTGGGCATAAATCGAAAAATTCGTTATCTGGTTTGGTATTTCTGTAAAGACAATTTATCCACTAAAAAGAATTAAACAGAGATTTCCCAAAAAAAATTATTATATGCCACCAGGAAGCCACTAAAGTCGACAAATTTTATACTAAGAATTTTAATAAAAGCATAGCCAGGCGTAAGCTCTTCAAGGAAAAAAATGTCAAAAATATATTCTTTAAAATAAAATGTTGGTTTGACGTTTCTTGTTTCCATATAGATTGTAGAGAATTACAGAAATTAAAATTAAACACAGGGTGTTCCTGTGGTGTTCCAAAAAAAAACGATTTTTTTAAACAAAATTTCAAAAAATGCTAGATTTTAATGGAATGATTAAAAAATATATGTAAAAATTTGTTATTTTTTATTATTTTATTAAATAGTACAGGTTTTTAGCTTTCAAAAGAAGAAATAAAAACTTGCTCATTTTGTGCATTTTCTGAAGTAATGCGTTTTTCGCTAAGGCATAAAATAATTTTTTAATTTTTTGTCAATGCTTTGAGATCTGCACGATTCGTTCCATTTTCAAAAATGAAGTGTCAGATTAAAAATCTTAACCTGTGGACAATAGAAGGATTATTTTTTTAAAGAGTTGCCACCTGTTAAAAAATTCGATTGTTAAAATATTAAATTCAACATTTTTTATAATTTAAATGAATAATTAAGAGATGGGTATCAATCGAAATGTGTATTAACTACATGTAGAGAGTTGCCACCTGTTTAAAAAATCAAATTCCACTTGGATTAAAGGAATTAGGTAATTGAAATAAATAGGAACAGATAGGTATCACCATAAGGGAGTCAGACGAAAGAGGTTTAAGAAGGTTTTAGCTTAAAAATATTACGAATAGGGTTGCCACCTGTTTGTAAAGTCGAATTTAGTTAAAATAAAATAATAATTACGTCAAACCATAGGATTACGCCATCGTATTTGTTGTTTTAGTACAAATACATACATTGTCAATCAGTGATTTGTTCTGATAACGTTCCTTTTAGATCACTGGATTCTTTGATTAAATCAGGAATGTTTTTTNGATAGGAATAGATAGGTATCACCATAAGGGAGTCAGACGAAAGAGGTTTAAGAAGGTTTTAGCTTAAAAATATTACGAATAGGGTTGCCACCTGTTTGTAAAGTCGAATTTAGTTAAAATAAAATAATAATTACGTCAAACCATAGGATTACGCCATCGTATTTGTTGTTTTAGTACAAATACATACATTGTCAATCAGTGATTTGTTCTGATAACGTTCCTTTTAGATCACTGGACTCTTTGATTAAATCAGGAATGTTTTTTCTCTCCGCTTATTTCTTGCTAAATATGTCAAAATTTTTCATTTGTCTTATACTCATATTGATATACATATTTCAGTTACCTTATTCCCTTAATTAAAGTGAATTTGATTTTTTAAACATGTGGCAACCCTTCTACGTGTCATTTAGAGGTAAAGTATTTTCAAAACTAGTTCAATTGATACCCATATTGTAATATCTAATTCATTTAACTTATTAAATAATTTTAATAAAATTTGTAACAGGTGACAACCCTTTTAAAAAATAAAAAACTTTATTACAAATCTACAGGCCAAGCCCTGTCATTTCACACCTCACCTTGGAAAATAAAACGAACTATATGTATATACCTATGTGTAAAGCCACAAGAACCCAAATTTTCAACTTCAAACTGCANAAAAAATAAAAAACTTTATTACACATCTACAGGCCAAGCCCTGTCATTTCACACCTCACCTTGGAAAATAAAACGAACTATATGTATATACCTATGTGTAAAGCCACAAGAACCCAAATTTTCAACTTCAAACTGCATTTACAAAGAAGCGAATTTTCATTTAAATCCGTCCATAATTCTATTTTTGCCAACATTTCATATGGAAGGGAAGCACTGTGCGTCGCCGAAAAATGTAAAAGACGACCTCTAGAGTCGGCAAACATTTTTTTTTCGAAATTGCCCTACAAAAATTCTTTACGGTACGGTCTAATATGCATACATATGGGTGTTTCCATACAGCCGTACGCCACATTCGTACGCTTATAGAGTAACGTAAATCTATCAAAAATAGAAGTTACNCAAAAGACGACCTCTAGAGTCGGCAAACATTTTTTTTTTCGAAATTGCCCTACAAAAATTCTTTACGGTACAGAAAAAAAAAGATTACGGTTATGTTGCAACCAAAGGGTACTACGTTTGAAAAAAAATTAAGCAGCCTCGAAACTTTGGTGTGGAAAATATCCGTTCAAAACCAGGTGATAACGTACGCGACAAAAAAAGAAGTGGTTTTAAGGCACATATACATATATGCGAAAGTCTGCGAATCATGAGAGTTTTTCTTTTCTTTAAAAATTCCTAAACTAAGCTAAATAATGTACCTTTACAATCCTTCCATTTTTTGATAGAAATTATCTCTGGTTAGTTTTTATTAAAAAAATATATAATAACGTACGCGACATAACGTACGCGACAGATTTTTCCCCCATACAATATTTTTACTAGTAACACATACTAAATTAAATTTTTTCAGTTCTTCTCTCCACTGTTTCGCGTTTTCAAAACCTTTTTCCGCCATCTGAATACGAAATTTAAAGTTATAAAGCCGTTTGAATTCATTTGCTTGCATTTTCGGTTTACATTTTCATGGAAACACGCATATATGCGAAAGTCTGCGAATCATGGGAGTTTTTCTTTTCTTTAAAAATTCCTAAACTAAGCTAAATAATGTACCTTTACAATCCTTTCATATTTTAAGAGAAATTATCTCTGGCTAGTTTTATATAAAAAAAAAACAATAACGTACGCGACATAAGTACGCGACAATTTTTCTCGTAAGTAATAAAATGTATTTATTGAGAACTCTTCTCGCCACCGTTTCATTGTTTTACAACTATTCTAAATAATTTAAATGGAAAATTTGCAATTAACATTGGTTTTGATGTATTTGATTGAAATTTTCGTACTTACAATAACGTATGCGACAAACTTTAAAGGGTAATAAAATATATTTTTACTTCGGTTGGAAAGAAAATTTTACTGTATATCTTTAACTGGAAGAATTCTCGCTTAAGAATTGTAATCTGCTTACCTGCGACTGCCAATATATAAATGACATAGACAAACAATGTTTTGGCATAACGTACGCGACATTAGAATACTATCAGAAGCAAATCAAAAAATTACCGTATTCGAGCTCTGACTTCTCCTTTTTCTCATTTTTATAGTTAGTTGTTATTGCAAATTTGATTTTAAGATGTAATTGTAATGTTTCAAATCTCTTAATTTAGTTAATAGGAAAGAGAAAATAGTTCATTTCATTAGAGAAAACTGAGTCGAACAGACATTCAGTTTTACTCTTCCATTTTTGAGTTTTAAAATTCCAATAAGCTGAAATACTTCTATAATATAAAAATTCTAGTATTTTTCTCTTATTAATTCGTCTTAAAACCCTTTTCAGTTGTTTTTTTTTCAGTCCTGGTTGACATTTTCATGGAAACACCCATATGTATGTACATATATACGGTATCGGTCATATCTATAGCACTATATTTGAAAGTGATATTGGTTGTGGCTTATGTTTATATATTTATTTTTAAGGATTTTCAATTAAAATTCAGTTCATTCTCTTACAAAAAGTTTAAAACTTTGTAGAAAACTACAAACAAATGCAAAAAATTTTGACCTAAATTTCAAACTTTTTTCTCTGTGGTGGTAGATTTTATTTGAGTATACAATTTTATAGTCCATTCAATTTTTGTCAAAGTTCGAGTTTGAAGGAGGGGCAACTTCGAAACCGTAAGTCACATGACTTTAAAAAATTTGGTGTGGAGGCTTATCTATGTTAGATGTAAGGTTTCTAAAGATATGTTTTTAAAAGGGGAGTGGTACATCCCTTAGGCGTGATATTTTTAATCAGCTATAACTTCGAAATCGAAAGTCACATGACTTTGACATTTGGCACTGGAGTCAAGGTATTCAGAGAATCCGTATTTATGATAGCAACTGCTTCTGCAAAAAAAAAATACCCAAAACATAGTTGGCGCTGGAATTAAGATATTTACATACCCTCTACGAATTTACCTTTTAGATGACTTAATTAAGGATGGGGTTAATTATCCATACAAAGAAGCGCAAAATTGTTTAAGCGCCCCAGATATCTTAGGACACGGTAAGAATATCAATGACTCCCTTTGAACGGGAGAAGACTCTTTCGTCCTGTGAAACTGCAAGATTTTTGAAGAAGATTACGCATTAGGGCGCTCTAAAAACAGTAAAGTCGAAATTGTGATGCTCTCCCGCCCTAGAATTGTTTAATATCGAAAAAAGTATATACATTATAGTTTCGATGAAAAAACGGTTAGCTATAAAATTGGGTATTATTACAGGAAATTTCGTGCAGATAAACAGAGTTTTCCGATAGAAAAATATTGATTTTTAAGAATTCTATACCATTTCTACGAAAGGTTATTTTTTCCCATATAAAATACATGGAAAACTTTGGGCGCTTTGAGCGACCTCTAAATATTTTTTGATTTGAGATTAGTACATTTGCCATATGGTATCTCAGCGCTATTATCCTTGGCCTATGAGTACGGAAGGTTCCGCTCTTCAGTCGTTTCAACCATAACTAATAATTTTTACTTTACAAGCCGCTTTTGCTTTTCAACACTATTTTTGTATTGGTCAACGCAAAAGTTCTTATCAGGAGCCGCGATGTAAGCTGGACATTTGCTAGTAAATAAATAAATAAATGTCAAACAATATCACTTTGAAATGGCGAGCTATTGATATGACCGATACTGTATGTATTAGCGTGAGCAAAAATAACTAACCTAATAAATGTATGGCATTAAAAGGACCTATTTACTGAGGAAAAATCTCCCATTTGGAAACATTTTTTATCTAATTTTAAAAGTTGTCGGGACCATTTGAAATTTTCAATTCAAATAACATACAGTGCCGGACAAAAGTATTGGCACAGAGAATTTTTCGCAATATCTGAAAAGTTTTTTATTCTAATTTATTTTCGATAATTTTTTATAAATATATAGTTCGTCCTACACCAAAAAACATAATTTAGTTTTTATGTTTTTAAATTTAAATTTTGTTAAATTTTATGCAAAACTCAGGAAAATTCAATAAATTTGCATACTTATTTGCAACTTTCTATTCAGATTTTTTATAGCTCAACTAATTTTAGTATAACAAAGCGCAAGCTTGACGGTGCTAAAAAATTGCATTGATTTTTGGCAATTTTTTTTCAGTCAGGTTCTTCCGTACAAAGTATGTTCGACAATTATTTTTTGTATGGAGAAAATGAGCAACACCTTCTACTAAAAAAATGTCCAAAAATCAACGCAATTTTTTAGATACTTCAAACTTGCACTTTGTTACACTAAAATTAGTTGGGCTATAAAACTACATACTTAGAATTTCTCTAGAAAATCTGAATAAGAAGTTGCAAATTAGTATGCAAATTTATTGAATTTTCCTGAGTTTTGCACAAAGTTTAGAGATTTTGTTTTTATGTTTCTTGGTGAAGTACGAACTATATTTTTATTAAAAAATGTTGAAAATAAATTAGAATAAAAAACTTTGCATATATTGCGAAAAATTCTCTGTGCCAATACTTTTGTCCGGCACTGTATATAAAAATTCATTTCTATTATTATTTAATCGTCTCTAAGACAATCAACTTCAGCGTAATTGTTTAGAGAATTTAATGCCCTACAAGAATATGCCTCGAAACAACCGGTTAAATAGTTAAGCCGTTTATTTTGAAAGTGGCATAAGTCACTTCGTACCTCTTGTGCTTAAATAACCGGCTACTTGGACCGAATGTATCCCGTCGCCTGGGTAAAAGATTATCGTATATTAATTTCGGCAGGTTGTGGGAAATCGCGATTGAAGCTTGAAATGCAATTTCTCAAAAATGCGAAGATGTATTTTCTCCAAAGTCTCTGAAAATGTTACTAGTTCAGAAAATTCTTAAATTATAATTAGTTTTGAGTTTATGAAGGATTTTCATTAGTAAAATTTTGTCGTAAGCGTCATTTGTCCACAATTCGGCAGCCACTTTGTATGAAATACGACCAAATGTGATCAAAATTTCTACCAAATTAACGACGCTTTTTACTCAATATCTCGGAAACTAAAGGATATATCCAAAAATTGAGAACGCCATTTTTAAGATATTGACTAGTTTAATATGACTGCATCACCAACTAAATACTCGAAAAATTTGTAGTCATCATCTCGGAAACTAAAGGAGATATCTAAAAACTGATAACACCAATCGAAAGACCTTATTTCGAAATATATAACTGCATCTAGAACTAAAAATCGTCAAAATGGCGCTTACTACAATCTTTTACCCAGGCGACGATCTGTAAATCGCTCTATCGTCATAAACTTAAGACAAAACTTTCTTCCTTTCGTTGATGAAATTGAACGAATAACCGACGCTTTCAGACACAAGTAACCGGACATTTAAGCACAAGAGCTGTGAAGCGACTTATGCCACTTTCAAAATAAACGGCTAAGTTATAACATTTTTAATAAAAATAAAAAAATTTACATGTAATTTAAATGGAAAGTTTCAAATTTCCACCGACACCTTTTAAAATTGGAATAAGCATTTTTCCAAAGGGGAGAATTTTCTTCGCAGTAAATAATTTCTTTTAAGGCCATAAATTCTTTAGGATAGTTTATTTGGCTCACCCTAGTATGTATGTATGTATGCACAAATAAATAGTTAGCCTGTTGCTTTGAACTTCGGACTAAAACCTGTGGAACTGTCAAACTACAATGTTACTCTCTCATGTTAAAGTAAAATGAGAACACATGCAGAAGTGCACGGGAATGCAAAAACGCTATTTCCTGTAAAAACGTCGGTCGGTTTGTTTACATGTCATTGGTACAACACTGAGTTGGCTGAAATATCACTAAATAATTATTAATATCCTGTAAACCGGACTGCTATTGGCACAGACTAAGTTTGTAGAAGGGATAGAATTTGAAAATTAAAAATTGGGCCGAAATCGAGTAAAAAATGGGCCGAAATACAAACGATTCTATGTAGTTACTCTAATTCAATCCACTTTAATGTGTTTTTGGCCAATCGAATTTCCTTTAATGGATTATGGAAGCAACGTCGAAATGATTTACCGGCTATTCCTATTGGAATAAAAATGCATTTAACTGAATTATGTAATTAAATGTGTCGTTGACTGTCAATTATATTAATCGGTAAAT
Source organism: Rhagoletis zephyria (assembly GCF_001687245.7). Taxonomy (NCBI): domain Eukaryota; kingdom Metazoa; phylum Arthropoda; class Insecta; order Diptera; family Tephritidae; genus Rhagoletis; species Rhagoletis zephyria. The sequence goes on from NW_016158635.1 coordinate 103,912, forward strand.
GATCTAAAATTTTAAATTTATGTACTGCAGTTTTGGACAAAAACTCTTTCCAAATTAAATTTTCCACCTTCGGCGGAAAATGGGCCCAATTGTGCATACCTTTTCATCCCTGGTACGTATGTACATTACCATACTGGAAAAATGTGCGCCGTACATCCCGGAGTTTAAAGCATTTTTTTCAAGTCAATTTCGAAAAAATTGTTTGTTTTGCCGATCGCGAGGGTCGCCTTTTTAAATTTTTCGTCATATCTTCGAAAATGCAAAAATGCTCGGCTCGGCTCGGCAAAAAAAAAAAAACGAAATTTCCTTACGGCACTTTTTTTGGTTATAATATGGTACGGTCTAATGTACATTTTGCACTTGTAGACTGCAAGAAAATGTCTCCATTGTTCTACAGGTTTCTAAATCTTTTTTTATAATTATGATAAGAGCTTAAAAATAATAGATAACACTATACATAGTACTTCTGTTTGTTGATGTTTGTATGATAAAGTAACATCATGGCGTTTATTACTATAAATTTTTCATATTTTTCTTGAATCAAAATACGCAATTCACAAATTTTTTTTTCTGGAGAAAATTTTAACTGAGTTTAGAAAAAACCGAAATCGAAATGAGAAAGTACTACCTTAGCTGACTACATATATAGATATCTATGAACAGCAATTCAGCTATGAAGAATTGTGCAAATTCTGGCATTGCATTTTTTCACGTGAAAAACCTGAGTATACATAGTACTTAAATGGCGCATAATCAATGCATTCTTATAGTTACGAGCATTTTAATTGATCCTATGAAATTATATTGACCTCAGAACAGAAGAAATAATTTTCTTACGTGTTATTCCTATAGGAAAAAAGATCTTTGAATTATTGTAGAGTGGGAAGATTCATGGAGGATCATTACTAAACCCAATACGAAAATTTGAGTCGGTTTCCGGTCACATTGCAGGATTTTTGGCTTGGTTTACTGTATATATGTACATATGTATGTGTATTAGACTGCATCACCAAAAAAAGTTGCGGTTTTTCCCCCGGCATTACAAAATTTATTATATTTGAAGACTTCGACCATAATATTTCTGAAAAATATTAAGATTTACGTAAGCTAGCCCGATTTGAAAATATCCTTAAAAATGGAGTTTCTTTAAGTTAATTTTTGAAAAAATTACCTCAGTTGGCAAACAGTTTGAGCTTAAAAATTCTGCAATTATTTTTTTCAATGGAATCATAATAATAAGACTTTTGGTGCTTTCTTATCTTTTTTCAAAGATTGGTTTAAGAAAAACTTAAATAACTTAGCCAACACTATACCGATTTAGACATATGAGGTATTTATCATTGGATAGGTATTTTCTCACCACACATTTTTTGAAGTGGTTTTCGGTTCGGTTTTGGCATTTCAAAACAAAAACGATTCGGTTCGTGGTTCGGTTCGAAGCCCGAAAAAAGCGACGGTTCGGTTTAAAACCGGTTTGCATACTCAAAAATAGCCATAACAACTATTTTTCGTTAACATAACCTCAAATATCTGAACATATTAACGTGATGGAAAATTATTTCGGAAATTACACATTAATACACACATACATAAATAAAAGACTCGCCTTACTTCGACCAGTATTGACTATTTTCCTTTGGTTTATTTATCTAATGTTTAATATTTTTTTATAAAAGCAAATATACCAAAGAAGTATAGCCAAAACTGAGCAAAATAAGGCGATTCTATTATTTCTGCCACTAGTATCTTGCCGACGTGTGCTATTTTTTTTCGAAAAAAAAATGTTCCGTAATTGATAGTTTTGCAATTTTTAAACTAATACCTAATCTTCCAAACATTTCTCGTACGAAATAATCATAAAAACTTCTCCCATCTATTAAATAAACAAATTTTTAAAATTTCAGTACTAAATTCAATGCACTCATGGTAATATATCAGTAATTAATTTATTGTACCCATTTTCCACCAGTGAAAATATAAAAATAAATTATTGATAAATAGCTTTTTAGTGAACAAGAGAGAAACTTCTCAGACTATCCGAGAGTAACGCAATCTCTCGAGCAAATACTTACTCAAGTGCGCCCTCTTTCTATATTTGTTTGTTATTACTTATTGCTTTTAGGACCGATACGAAATTGTTTACAGGTGGCAGTTGTTATATATGTACTTATTTATTTTTTGCTTTTAAATACACGGTATTTTTTCCTACCGACTTTCAGCTTTGGAAATATTGCAAGTCAAAATTATTTTTACCTTCCTTTTATTAGCTCGGGTTGTAACTATGTAATATTGATGCGCCTAAAAGATGCAGCGATTTCTATTCTCAAGTTACATACCTGATGACAGTACGAATGGATATTATAATAGGGAGGTTTTAGTTTTCACTTCATAACATAATCACTTCATAACATAATCATTAACATTAAAGTTATCATTAATGGTTTTCTTTTATTATTTTATTATTGTTGTGAGCGCTCATAATTTTTTGTTGACTTACAAAATTACGTGATAAGAGCCGCAGAGAATATATAACAATAACATATGTATGTATGTATAATCTATTGCAATCCCATAAAAAGCTACTAAGTATGAGAAAACAAAACAGAGAAATATAAAATGTAGTGGGAGCATTACTCTCTGATCGAGATCAGAGATCGCATCGTATATGCGTACGAATTCACCTAAATATGCATAAACTATATACATACAGATGCATTACATATAGTTTCCCTGTAGGAAAGGCAAACCTATAGCAGATAACCTCCCTAATGTCCATCGGTAGTCGGATAATAGAAAAAATCGTTTGATATCAACTAATTTCAAACCGATCGTCACCTAAAAATTGCATAGCAAGGTTTACAAATCACTTATATATGGACATGCCCACCAGTTGCAAGCCATAAAAATTTCCTAACGGGTTTCTTCAATGCATACATACTTACATATTTATGTGATGCTGTACTTATGTTCATGTTTTTGTATTCATGTACATTTGTATGTATTTTACGCCTCCAATCATTCGTAAAGCGTACGCCACCTTATCGATACTGCAAAGTGTTTAAATACTCTGTTGTGCTTGTTAAACTCTTCAGTATTAAAAGTGTCTGTGATTTCAAGAGTAGTTTGTGAGATTTTTCAAATATTTTTGGTACGAAAATCTTCCAGCTGGTTTGACACAAATTATATATGTACATATGTATATGCATTCATGCATGATACAAAAATCGGGCCGAAAAAGTGAAATTTAGAAGAAAAAAAAAATTAGGAAAAAATATAAATGAAAATAAACTTGTTGGTTTGAAATTAAGTGAAATTTATCAAACGCTTACTTACTGCATGTTACGAAATGTGTAAAACAGTGGCAATTTTCAGCCCTCAGCATCTTTTTGTTCAGTCTTAGGTTGAACTTACAAAGGGATTTTTCTCACGAAAATATCATTTACATTCAAATCAATTGGACATTCTATAGTGAAAAGCCTACATACGTATGAACATACATAAAACTATGAATGTATGTACATATATTTATGTATATGTACATATGTATACACATTAGGATGCCTCACGAAAAAATAGTTTCTTTTCTCCCAAGCTATACATAGAATTTGGTCCAATTTATGATTCTAACCAAAATAAGTATGCGGTATCAATTAAACGTCATTCCCAGACTTGTGCGCGTTGAGAATACATGCCTCTAAAAACCGCGATTTACATAAAAACATGCATAGTTTGACAAAACTTTTTTCTGTAAATAAAAACTAATTTGCATCAGAATTTAAAACAGAAACACCTCTCACCAAGAGTTCTTGGTTGCATTTTTTATATGGATGAAAATGCGCAATACCGTCAACAAAAAAAATGCACAAAATCAACGGTAGTCTATAGCAATCACAAACATGAATATGCATGCCTAAAAATTCCGAGAAAAAGTGGAGAGTTATGGTGGAAGTTTGATGAATTAAATTTAATTTGAAAAAAAAAAATTAATAGTCAAAGCTTCTCAAAATTTGATCTTATAGTTATCCCACCCGACCAAGAAACGTATGTTAGCTGATGTTACGAGTTTTACGATAACTCAGCTCCGCCTCACCCAAAGCTAAATTGAAACTTGAAATCTCTGAAAAAATTAGGGTTTGTTCAATTTTAATCGCAGCAGAGTATGCGATCTCTCTTCACCTCTTTCGTCTAGTCATTTTTATTCTTTATATGTACCTTTGAATCTTTTGTGTATATAGATTAGAGGCAAAATGAGCTCATGGAAGAATAATCAAGAGATCGAAATATTTCGTGAATACCTGCGTATACCAAGTGTGCATCCGGATATCGACTACAGTAAGTACAATTTGTATTTCAACTGGAGATTGACCATAACTGGCTTATTTATGCAGTGTTTGCATAGTATAATTTTAACTGGATGAGCGTGTGATTGTTGCGGCAAGACTATTTATTGTATCCCTAGCAACAACAACTCAGTCGCTTATTCAGTTACACTTATAGCGTTTTCTTTTCTCGAAAAAAAATGTCACCTCATATGGCAACATTATCAGAGTGCAACATTTTAAAGAAAGAGCACGCAATATGCATGTGAAGATGCTGAGAAAAGAACACGAAAACTTTAAGATACAACGAATACGCCAAAGAGCGAATTACGCTACACATTTAATGCGATGAGAACCCTAATAGCCTGTCTAGAAATACACAAAACATGAGAAAATGTTTTTTAAAATCTAAAACACGAGACAGACGGGCATGCTTATGCAGATAAACTAGCACATAAATGCGCATAATAATTTTGCCCTGACAGATTTAAAATTTAATTTAACTAATAGTAAAATAACAAATGTGATATAAAATAAAAAAAAAATTAAAATTTAATTTAAAAAAAAAAATGTTTTCGCAGTCGCTCCTACCGAGGATCGAACCTGGCAGCGCTAGGCCCGTAGCACGCAACTCTCACCACTCGGCTACCGTGGACGCGAAACTCGCCTGCACCAGTGTTGTCATCGGAAATTCCCCGGATCCGAGTTAAATCCCAAAAATTTCGTGCATTTATTCGGCTACTTATGCGCATTTTAAAGGGTAAAAGCAAATAAAGGCTGTTTATGCCCGTTTGTCAACCGTATTATGCTATTTTGGCAAGGGCTCATTTCCTTCACAAAAAAATATGCAAAATACATACGGCCGACATTTCGTCTCCCCATCCTTTCTTCAGAATGTTTTTCAATGCCATCTTGATCTGTGTCTTATACTGAACTATTTACGTTTCATTTCGTACCACAAATGTTTAAAATGTCTTAAGATGTAATAGACCTTTCGATAATCAGAACGTTATTAAAATTATGGAAAAAACAATAACAGCAATGAATATTTAAAAACAAAAGCCTCTACCAAAGTATTTCTCAAAACTTCTAAAGCCAAGATCACAAATCGCCCGATATGCCGTTGACCAATACTAAGTACTAAGTGTGTACTAGAAAAGTCGACTTTAGAATAAATTTTGTATGCATCAAAAATATAGTTTAGTAACAAACTACTTGCGTTGCTTTAAGTCTCGCTTGTTTGCCAATTTCTTGTATTTGCCTGAGTAATTATGGACTTTCAGAACCTTGTTTCAATTGCGGTTTTGGTTAAATTTTTTCCGCAGTTAATTTCGAGTTTCTCACAAATCCCGCCATGCTTCGAATAGAAACACTCGATTTTTGTAAAATTTGCTACTTGAGTCCACTAGTCGTTGGTGGTTAACTGTTTTTATTTTCGAGCCTAGCTTCCCGTTTGAAGCACAAATCTTTGGTTTTTTTGCATTACTCACTTTATATTACTTAATACTAGGTTTTGTTAGGTTAAGTTGGACACCCCAACCCCAATTAAATTCAATTCAAATTTTATTTGGAGATTACGGCACTCGATAACCAGTCCGATTTTTCTATTCCTGTGAAATTTGTTAAATAGAAACCCAACAGCTGTTATATTATTTCATTCGATTCAAAACGAGCTTCTCAGGATCAGTTAGAAAGTGCGATCCGAGGTGTTTAGGACATAGCGTTGCAAAATCTGGACAGTTAAAATAAAAAGTTGAAATTACTCAATCCCATCGTCCTCTAGGCAGTTGTGATAGTGAGGATCCAAAGTGATATTTACGGTTCAATTCTGGCAAAACTGTCTTCAACTAAAGGCTTTCGTAAGACAATTGTCCATTCTGGCAACTATCTTGAGAGCTCTTTTCTGTCTTTCGAAAGACTAATTAAAAGATCTGCTAACGAGGATGTCTTACCCATATTCTGTTTGTCTGTTAGCAAAAGTTTTCTAAAAATTAAAATAAATTAAAAATATACATATATTCATCTTTTTAAAACAATGAAAACTGAAAATTAAGAGAAATTAAAAAAAAAATGTTTCTTTTTAAAGAAATAAAATCTAAAATTCAACAGAAAATTAGAAGAAGAACAAGGTCTTAAACATTAAATGAAATTAAAAAGATATTTCTCTTTTTAAAATTATGTAACGAAAAATTAAAAGAAAACTTAATTTTATTATTTATTTACGAAACAAAATTTAATTAAAAATAGAAAAAACCAGATCATAAACGCTAAATGAATTAAATAAAAATAATTTTTCTTTTCAACAAAATAAAAAACGAAAAATTAAAAGAGAATAAAGTTGATTTATAAAAGGGATAAAAGTAAAATAACATCAAATACAAGAAACTTATGCAAATTAAAAAGAATAAAAAAAAATATTTCCAAAAATTAAATTAAATTAAAAAGAAAAAAAAAATTAACTTAAATAACGAAATTCAATTAAAAACAGAAAAAAAACAAATTCCCAAATGCTAAATAAATTAGAAAAATATATATTTTTCTTTTCAACAAAATAAAAAAAGAAAAATTCAAAGAGAAAAAGTTTATTTAAAAAAGGATGAAAGTAAAATAACATGAAATAAAAGATACTTGTGTAAATTGAAAAAAGAAAGAAAAATATTTAATAAAAAAAGAAATAGAAAAATGTATCCAAAAATTAACTTAAGTTAAAAAAAATTAACAATAAAATCTAAAAATTAAACTACAAACAGAAAAATAAAAATAAAACGCTTTTTAAATTTAAATCAAACTAAATTGAAACAAGAAAAACTTCAATAAAAAGGGCAAAAAATACCTGAGTTCCTAAAAGTCCAATAACAAAATTCCTGAATATTAAATAAAATAAATTTTTTTTAAACAAAATCTAAAAATTAAAAGAAGCTTACATTAAGAGAGAAAGAAAAGGAAAGAACTCAATTAAAAAAGAAACAAAAAATTAAGTTTCCAAGAATTAAATTTACTTAAAAAATTAAGTAAATCTAGAAAGTAAAAAAAAATAATAATTATAAAAAAACATTTATCAAAAAAATAAGAAAAAAACCGCTACTCGAGGACTCGAAGCGCGGATCTCTCGAATTTCACGGTAGTACCTTACTCACTCGGCCCATTATGACGGCCTGAGAAGAATGCTTTCTGCTAAACGAGCTTTCATTCCAGAATAAACAAAATCTTCGCCTACTGTCTTTCAAAAGACTTTTTAACCGACTTCCAAAAAAGGANCTCAGAGGTGGTCCCATACTAATTTGGTTTAGATCCAATCATTGGATCATGAAATATATACATATATATATTTTTTTTTAAGTCGGTTTTTTTTGCTAAAAATTACTTGTAACTATGGCTGACTTCCAAAACGTCAATTGCATTGCATACGTACAAAGTTTAATGCTCCATAACGCCGAACTACAATTGGTTGACAATGTACACAGAAAAAAAAAGCTGGTAATATCAACCAAAATATGGGTTGATTTAACCAAAATTACGGTCAATTCTTATCCATGATTCAAAACTGTTAATTCAACTGTATTAAAACTGTTAACCCGAAAATAACAGTTTTTAGTAGTGAAAACGAAAGAAAGCTGTTTTTTTCATATTAACAGGACCCTGTTAAATCAACATATTTCCGTCACTTTGTAAGTGAAAGTTTAGACTGTTTGAACAACAGTGATTTCTGTTGTCTTAAAAACGACAGTAGATATGTGTTAAAATAAAGAAGATTTCTGTCATCCCGGAAATAACAGTTTTCGCAGTTGAAATAACAGAGAGTCTGTCATCTTTATAACACCTACGAATACTGTTGAAATAACAGTCTAATCTTTTGTTTCCAAAACTACAGTAATATCTGTTGAAATAACAAAATGCAGTTAAATACAGTTTTAATTTTTTTTTTATTTATAAAAAGTTTTTATTAATATAATACAAAAATTCTTTTGTAATTTTTTTAATAATATATATGAGTATGTATTTGTAAAAGTTACAATGGTTTTAGTCGTATATAAGATGAACCATTTAGCATTGTATGAATATTTAGAGGAAAACTTATAAAATTTTTAATTTCGTTTACAGCAAGTACTTTAGTATTTTTTTTAGTATGAAAAGCTT
>NW_016158635.1:116358-119105 GCF_001687245.7 Rhagoletis zephyria
TTTTTTTCAAAATTTTCTTTTTGATGCAGAAATATTCCTAGAGCATCTAGGTACATTTCTGCATCAAAAATAAAATTTTGAAAAAAATGTCGCTTACGTTATTTTGGCGGTTAGGGCTCGATATAATATTCACATATTTATATGCATATACAATTATTAACATACTTTCGTACATAATCTATTGACATACATTCCCACATTTTTATGCACAAAAATGCATGTGTTGTATAGTGCACTCGGAGCGCTCGCTCCTCGCTCACTCGTCTTACCTAGCAGAGCGAGTATGCAGACAGCTACTCGCCTCGTACTGCGAGCGAGGCAACACACAACAGCCTCGCTCGTTTAATAGGAGCGCGAGGAAACAAGCAGCGCTCGCTCGTTTGGCGAGCGAGGAAAACTTCTCGTGCCTCGCCTCATTGCTGCTATGAGTACGAGCTGCGAGCGCCTCGTTGTCTGCGAGGCATTGAGTAGGAGTTTGCTCGCTCGCTCGCTCGAACTCCGAGTTTTTGCCCACCCTGCTTGCAATAACCACTTAGCAGAAAATTAGATTATTATAAATTTTTGGACAATGTGCGTGGCGCCGCCCTCTTATGACCCTAAATGTGTGTCTCGGTAACCGATTTATCAATTTCTTCGACACTCGGTGCACTTAATAACCATGGTACGTGAAAGCAATTCGTTGAAAATTATTCAAATCGGACTAAAATTACACCCGCTTCCCGTATAACGGTAAAATTCCGATATTTCAATAACTGAGGACGCTAATTTACTCCAAGTTAATTTTTACAGCAATCTGTTTTAGAATAAGGCGTGGCACAGTCCACCTTTTTGACTACAAGGTGTATCTCGGTAACAAATTTGGTTCAATTATTTCATAAGTCTATTAGTCAGCATATTACCCAAAACGTTTGAAATCGGGAAAAACAACCCTGCTTATCATGCAAAGGTAGTTTAGAGAAATTTGAAACGATGATATTTGGTGCCTGCACTGGGTATAAAATACATGGAAAACTTTGAGCGGTTTGAGCGATCTCTCAATACTTTTGATTTCGAAATAAAAAAAAACAAGGGTATACTATATTTTTTCGATAGCGATCAATCTTAGGGCGTGGTATAGTTAAAATTCGGACTTTACCTTTTTAACATGCATTTTTGGGCCACCCTAGTGCCTGTACCGTTCACTGGGTTCATCCCTGGGTGAAATGGGTCATACATACGTAAGACATATCAAAACCATCGCCAACGTTTGAATTTTAGTGCGTTTGACTTTGTCCATGTCATTGGAAATTGCGTGCCGATTATCATTCCATCTTCTGTACTCGTCACCCGTGAGGACAAGGTCATAGATCTTGCGTAGAATAGTTCTATCGAAAGCGCTTAAAACCTTCTCTCTTTATTCGACATCGTTCACGTTTCTATACCATATAAGAGTATACCAAAGCGAAATTTTTGTTCGTCGATAGAAGACACTGTATTTCGTTTTCGTAGAAACACGTTATAAAAATGCATATACATATGTACCAAGGCACATAAATACAGGTAGAAGCCAAAATGACGTTGCTCTCATGAGAACCAAACCTTTAAACTTCAACTTGTTTTTTCTTTATTTCCTATATTTCGTTACGCTTTAAATGTCATGACGTTTGTTTTTTTGAATGTTCGTTAAAAACCAATTTTAATTAACATTTGAATTTTTTTAGTGTTGTGCGGTCTATACTTAGTGTATGTGTTAAAAATGCAACACCTGAAGCATTGTTTTTATGTAGTGTTAAATATAAATCAGATACCACTTATTTTTTTAACCTGCCTCAATGTCCTTCGCGTAAGGAGCGTTGCGAGAGCAGCTGTGGGGCAGAGCTGTAGCGAAATGCCTTGCTGTGCGTTAAACATTTTAGAGCAGGTGACTTTATAAATGCACCGGGAGGTACAGGAAAGGCACGTTTGATGCCAAGTGCTATCACTATGACTCTTCTGCCGGAAAGTCCTTCCAACAACACTGCAACTCATAAATCAAAGACAGAAAACAACAAACAAATTAACAAATTTTAATTAAAGAAAATAAATAAATAAAATTAAACTTCAAATTTACTTAAAAACGTCAACCAGTGAAATGTAATTTTTTATTTTTCCTTACGCACGCTCATTTTTATTCTTACTCTCCCGAAAACTTTGACTTTTGTAAGTTTGACGTCAAATTGGCTTCTACCTGTTTTTATTGTACCATACATATGTACATATAGATTTAGACAAGTTTTGACAATTTTTCTATCGTTTGCTAGTGTTTATTAATTTTGTTTATTGAAGTCTAGTAATTATATAATACCTAAACACCATACAAATCCACACTTCAAACTTTGCAGAGAAATTCGAAAAATTTTCACAACAAACTTTTTATTCATAATTTTACATCTAAGCATGATACAATAATTTTTAGGAGGTAGTTTCACTTCAAAATTTTTGACATAAACCGTGTCTGTGACAAACACGCAATGTGGCCACTGCTACGATATAGAACTTGGGGATTATCGCTTGTTATTTTAGATATTTTTTAACAGAACATGTAAAGATTTATATGTTTCATAACTGATCACTTAATTTTTAATATAAATATACATACGTATTTTGTACATACATTTTTGCCACTGCTAATCACATGAATAAAAATCATAAAAATGAAAATATAACAGCAATATTTCTTGTTTATAATGGATTAGATCCATCGCACACCACGGACTTTATCGGCCGCC
>NW_016158636.1:0-22193 GCF_001687245.7 Rhagoletis zephyria
TCTTTGAAGCATATTTCTACAAATTCCATTGAACTTAACCTATGGTTCAAAAAAGGATGTTATTAAGCTCTGCTAATGTAGAGAAGCTTTCTTTCAACACATGGTTTAGTCATAGTTACCAAATCTTAGTTGAGGCGACCACGATTTGGTTTGAGGGTGGTTTGTGAGGCACCCGTAAAGAATGCTGAGCGCTCTCTGAGCACATCCGAAGAGCGCCAGCTGAGCAATGCACACAGTCCCACTTATTGAATCGTTTGAATGTGCCCTACAAGACAGCTGAGTATCGTATGAGTACTCATATTATCATTACCCCTAATCACAAAAGTGCTTATCAAAGTCCTCATTTTCGTTCAGGCCATGGGAAAAAATTGAGTACTTTCCCCTCAATGTTGTCATCAGAAAGTCCTCAGTACTAATAGTCAAACTACTCATTTATGCCGTACTACAAAAACAAAAGTGTAAATGTGTGAGAATTTTTGCCTAAAGTGCTCAGCAATGTCTTGTAGGGTGCTCGTATGCCGACCATTGCATTCTGCGTGGAAATCATTGCTCCAATACCGCTGTTCGTATATGTGTGAAACACGCATGTGGTCCCAGAGCGCTCAGTAAGCTATGACATGTCGATCGCTGCGCTATGTGCTATGACTTGCCCGGACTTGTTTGTCTCAGTTTCAGTTTTGCTATCACCGCGAGTTGTTTCTGTGCGCGCATAGTTATTTAAAAATAAAAAGTTTGATGCCAACCGGTGTTTTCCAGTGGATATATAATTCATGTGAATTATAATTTGAAAGTGTCTATTTAGTCAAGGAAAAAGCAAAGTAGTATACTTCCAGCAGATATTGACCTGGGTTTTCGCACGACTGTTCCTGTTCCATCGTTTTTTTTAGTAAAATCTTACCACCATATACATATGTATTATTTACTTTAGTAACTAACTCCCAACCAACCAACTGCCGCTAATGTAAAAATAATAAAACGTCATGTTGTTCGGACGTGTTTTGCTTTGCTCGTCAAAAATTTTTTCTTTGTGATTCCTACCAAGCTAAACGTGAATGTGACTTTTAAAGTGTGAAACGACATAAGTTCATAACTAAATGAGACAGTGACTCTTGTTAATTTAAATTTGCATTATTTTCTATTTTCTCTAAGTTAAATAATGCCTTGCTCTTGTGGCCATAAAGTTGATCGCTCTCAACTAAAAAATAAAATTCAGTGCGCGAAATGCAGCGAATTGTTTCATTTGTCATGTGTTGGTTTGCTGCCATCAGATGTAGAATTTCTCTTGAGCTCGGATAAGAGTTTTTATTGCAAAGCTTGCTCGAATTCTCGCCGTGATTCTATCCGTTCGCCTCCACCCATCGTCGTTTTAGATGGCGGGGCTACCAACATCTCTAACATCACCGAATCTGGTTTGTCTACTAATGCGACTGTGAAGTCATTTACCACCGTTAAGCATCGCGACAACAATACCAATGAACCTAATAACAACCAGCAAATAACATTGGGTTCTGTGTACAATGTGATCGTGTCTCTACGAGCGGAGAATGCACATATGCTCAATGCCTTTACTGCCCTGTGCGAAGATAACAAGAATTTAGTGAGTATAACAGAAAGCATGCATTCTGATATGCTTGCTATGCAGCGTACTCTGCAAGAAAAAGATGATGTGATTACATTACTCAAGACTGAGTTTAACGACCTACGTTCGTGTGTTAATGCTGCTGTTGACAAGTTGGTTGATTATAACAAACCTATTACTGTGGCTACTGCTAATGCTTGTCTACCCACACTGCAAATTTCTCCCGATGCTTGCTACTTATCTGCGTCTGTTTATGGTTTGCCGATCAACTTGCAGTCACCTGCTGTCGTCAGTGACGCGCTCTCTTCTGCTTGCTCTCTGTCGGTTCCCGTCAATGCTTTATCATCAGCGGTTAAAGAATCTACTTCTGTTGATGCTCTACTGTCCAACATGCAATCAGCTGCTGTCGATAATGTTGCTCTCTCTTCAGTTAATTTCCCTTCTTTACCAGGTGCGTGTGCTGGTGCTGGTACTGTATCCTCTCTCAAGAGCAAAAAGGCGGCCAAATCGCGCCAACGTTTAATGCCGTCAGCTGAAACTGAAATTACTACAGCATCCCCGCAGCATAATGCTAGTAAATCCGATTGGATCACTGTATCGAACAGAAACCACAAAAATAAAAATAGTTTGCGTGTGGTTGGCTCTAATGTCAACGTGGATCTCAAAGTTGCTATGCAGACTAGGTGGATTCACTTGGCCTCCTTTATGCCTACTGTTACATCCGACGACATAATAGCCTATGTTGTGAAGCACGCCAATATTGAAAAACAATTTTTGTCATGCCATAGGCTTGTAAAGAAGGGCACACCGGAGCACACATTAAAGCGCGTTAATTTCAAACTGGGTGTTACGGAAAATTTACTGGAGACACTGCTCAATCCGGAAATTTGGCCGGAATATGTTACTGTGCGTCCTTTCCGTTTTTTTCAACAGAAGGAAGATCAAACAGCGAAATCGTAGCTGCCTCTACGTCTGAAAGTCAAAGCCAAAAACATATCAATGTATATTTTCAAAACGTTTCTGGAATGAGGACCAAATCTAATATTGTAAGCGAATTGAGCTCACAGGAGTTTTATGATGTGTTTGTGCTGATTGAAACCTGGCTTAACACAAATTTCTTCGACTCTGAATTCTTCGACCCTAATTTGTATGACGTTTTTCGGAAGGACAGAGATCCTACTAAAACCGCTTGTAACAGAGGGGGTGGTGTTTTGATCGCTGCAAGGCGAATGCTACGTGCTACTTCGGTCAGGCTGGACAACAATGACACGCTTCTAGATCAAGTTTGTGTCCGTTTATCTGGTTCATTAGGGAAGGTATTCATCTGCGCTTCCTACATTCCTCCAAGCAGTCACGATTCATTGTATAGAGCACATGTTGACAACATCATCTCCTTACACTCAAGGATTGGGGATCATCAGCTGTGTGTACTCGGTGATTTTAATCTAAGTAATATTAGCTGGTCATATTTGGACAACTCCTATTTTCTAACGCCTTTTAATGTCACTAACTCCTTTGAAGTTTATTTAGTTGACAACCTCTTAAGTATTGACCTCTGTCAAATCAATAGTTATTACAACAAATGTAATAGAATTCTAGACTTAATTTTTATATCTAGTAATCTTAACTTTAAGCTTTTTGAGTGTTGCTTGCCAATTTCTCCGGCTGGCATTCATCATATTCCTTTAGTACTCACTATTGAGTTCTACGAGTTTTCTAATATCTCTCTGGGAAGTGACCGTGTTAGTTTTAATTTTAACAGATGCAATTTTGAAGAATTTAATAATCTACTGCTAGAGCTTGACTGGGATGGCATCTTTACTAACGTTAATGTTAACCGCAGTTTTGAATTGTTTAGGTCCACGGTGCATAATTTGTGTATGGAGCATATTCCAATATTTTCCAACAGAAAATACAAGCATCCATGGTACACTAAGGAATTGAAGCACCTCAAAAATCGCTGCAATAAGTATTATAAAAAATTCAAAGCGTCAAATAATACCTTGTATCTCTATAGTTATAAAAGTTGTTCTTCTGAGTTTAGAAAAATGGATAGAGCCCTTCGAAAAAAATATATAAAAAATTTCGAGGACAATATTAAAACTAACCCGAAAGCTTTTTGGTCATTTATTAAATCTAAAAAATGTAAATCTAATATACCAACCTCGATGGTCTATAATAATAAGCATGCGGATTCGGCGGAAGATGCCGCTAATCTGTTTGCTGAATTTTTTAGTGCCAATTTTGTTGCTGATGATGGATTGGAGCTAAATACTTCAAGTGCATCGGATTCCTCTCTTTCGTTTGGCTCGTTATCCTTATCTGAGGTGGATGTTCAAAAGGGTATTGCATCCCTGAAATTTTCAACCCAAACAGATATTGATGGTTTATCTGTCATTCTTTTTAAAAATTGCCAGGCTCTTATTAAGCCGCTAATGCTAATTTTCAATTTATCGCTTTCTTCGGGTACTTTTATTAGTGAATGGAAGAAGACAAATATTACTCCAATTTTTAAAAGCGGAAATAAAAATGACGTTAAGAATTATAGACCTATTGCTAAATTGTCAACGGTTGCCAAGTTATTTGAAGCCATTATGAAGGACAAAATGGTCTTTTCAGTTCGAAATATCATATCTCCGAATCAGCATGGTTTTATTAAAGGGAGATCCACCGTTTCCAATCTAGCGATTTTTACGGAGGACTGTCTGGAAAGCTTTTCGGCTGGGTTTCAAATCGATACGGTATACACGGATTTTTCAAAAGCGTTTGACAGAGTTTCTCATACAATTTTGCTGGACAAGCTAGCCTGTTTAGGGTTTCACTCTAAATTTCTATCTTGGATTAAATCATATTTGAGTGATAGGTACTGTTCGGTGGTACTTGACGACACGTCCTCCCGATCTTTTCATGCCAGTTCAGGTGTTCCCCAGGGAAGTATCCTTGGACCGTTGTTATTTATTATTTTTATAAATGATATTAGTTTATGCTTCCTACATGCAAAATTTCTCCTGTACGCGGATGACCTGAAGGTTTATTCTGTCGTAGCAAGAAGGGAGGATTCTTTCGCACTACAGTCCGATCTCGACAGGGTTCACGCCTGGTGCGTGAAGAATCGACTTTTTCTTAATATTGATAAATGTTCTCATTGCATTTTTTCCAGAAAGCTTGTTACTGTAAATACTACTTATTCTATTGCGGGTTCTCAACTGAAGACGGTGAACACGGTTAAAGATTTAGGAGTATATTTTGACTCAAAACTCACGTTTGCAAGCCACATAAATTTTATAGTGGCAAATTCTTACTCTATGTTAGCATTCGTTCGTCGAAACAGCTCAGATTTCTTGGATCCGTATACACATAAGAAATTGTTTATTGCCTTTGTTAGGTCCCGTTTAGAATATGCTGCCTTTATCTGGCGGCCTGCCCAGGTATCATATATAAATAGAATCGAGCGTATTCAAAAGATTTTTATTAAATTTGCACTGCGATCTTTAAATTTCACACAACCTTTGCCTTCTTATACCTCGCGATGTCTACTCTTAAGATTAGAATCACTTGATAATAGAAAAAAATATCTCTCTTGTTCCTTCATAATAAAAGTCATAACTGGAGATATGGACTGTCCTGATATTCTAAGTAGGATACCTCTCAATATCCCTACTAGGAACTTGCGTCACTTCGACATATTCTATTTGTATAGAGTTAAATCTAATTATGCCATAAATGCTCCTATCAGTCGAGCTCTTAGTGAGCTTAATCAAATTAATCGAGTTATTGATATTGACCTCTCACTTTCTGGAGGGATATTAAATAATATCCTCTTAAATTACCTTAATAATAATTAGTAGTTAGATAGTTTCTTAGTAGTCAGTATGAAAATATGTATTCACTGATGATAAATAAATAAATAAATAAATATAAATAAACTTATCGGCCGCTGTGGTGTAGTGGTGAGCAGTGCGCGCTTCCACTCCGCTGCACCTGGGTTCAAGCCCTGGTCAAAGCAACATAAAAAAAAAAATATAGAAAAAAGGTTTTTTCTTAACAGCGGTCGTCCCTCGGCAGGCAATGGCAAACTTCCGAGTGTATTTCTGCCATGAAAAACAGCTTCTCATAAAAATACAATCGGCGTTGGGAGTCGGCGTAAAACTGTAGGTCCCTCCGCTTTGTGTGACAACATCAAGGCGCACGCCACAAATCGGAGGAGAAGCTCGGCAAAACACTAACATATGTGTAAGCGCCAATCTATTATTATTATTAACTAACTTATGTAAATATGTACGTATTTTTATGCTTAATATATGCAAATAAAAGAAGAAAGTAAACACAACAAACATCGAGTAAATTTTTATTTGTGTCAAATGTTTTTTCCAATAATAAACGGTTAGCTGATTCAAGTGTACAGCAAGTTCACAAAATTAATTGAAAACTTGCATCAACCAAAGCATTGTTTGTATTTGCTCAACAATGATTTTATTCAACTAACAATATTGTCCAATCAAGGTAGTCGTTTTGTAATTATTAACAAATATACATTTGTTCCAACTAGAAAAGTTAAGTAAATTGCAGACTTTCGTGAACTATATATTTATTTCGCCATATTCAACTATGCCATTTGATCACTATAACCAAATCTTGGTTATTATAACTAAACCTTTTTCTGGTGTACGAAACACAAAAATAAACCACGAAAATTAGTGAACCTGTGTAAATGGACAAGCAAAAAGACATATTTTATAACTACAATTATAGCGACGAAAAAAACTGCATGATAAAATCATCATAATGCCAAATAGTGAAGATGCCTAATTTCAAGCCGAAAGTGGAACCTTTACAATTCACCAATCAAGTAACCTTTCAGAATTTTCGCCGCAGTCAGACACGTGGGGCTCTGGAAAGAAAAGTTAGACATCCATTTTTGTGAAATTGGTTGCGCAGATGACAACAAGAAAAAAGCAATTATCTTGAAGTCACACAGCCTTTGTAGCCCTACTTCGCCGGTAAGCAATACTTACAAGGAGCTTTGCGAGTTCCTTAATCAGTATTTCACTCCACCTAAAATTGTATTTGCTGAGCGTAAGAAAATTTCACGAAGAAATAAAACTCGAAACAGAAACGGTATCTGAGTGGTTCGCCAGAACAAAGAAACTTGCACTATATTGCAAATTTGGTGAAAGTCTAGGTTTACCCGAGAAAATATTTGAAAAAATATGCGATGAAGACAAAGAAATTTCCCTTAACAAATGTGTTAAAGAAAGCTCTCATTATGGAAATCAAGCTTACAAAAACGAGTTAAGTGAACTACGTGGATAGCGGAAAACCAAAAAGCGGCTACAAAAACTGCAAGGCAAATGATGAAATGTCAAACAAAAGCCACAAATAGACCAGCAAACGGTAGAAGCGTAACAACAAGACAAGCAAAACAGGCACATTTATACATTGAGGGTGGCGGAACCATCAATCGGCAAACTTTCGGTACAAGGGGTACAAATGCCACACCTGTGCCAAAGTTGCTCATATGGCTTCCATATGCCGTAAAAATGATAAGAATATAAACTTCCTTTCCAGATATAGTTCTGGTGAATTAAATGATTTATTTAACACTTCTATTTATAGCATTACTAACATAAATTCAGGTGGTAGGTACGTTCTGTCTGGCACAATCGACGGAGTGAGGGGAGGTGTAGTTCGTGACACCGTCGCACCTTGTACGCTAGTTCCTGCATCATTCTACACACAGAAAAAGGTTTGTAATAACCAAGATTTGGTTATAGTGATCAAGTGGCATAGTTGGATATGGCGAAATAAATATATAGTTCACGAAAGTCTGCAATTAACTTAAGACTTCTAGTTGGGACAAATGTATGTTTGTTAATAATTACAAAACGACTACCCTGATTGGACAATATTGTTAGTTGAATAAAATCATTGTTGAGCAAATATAAATAATGCTTTGGTTGATACTAGTTGTCAATTAATTTTGTGAACTTGCTGTAGACTTGAATCAGCAAACCGTTTATTATTGGAAATAAAGTTTCAGTTTGCAACAATTAAAAATTTACTCGTAGTTTGTTGTGTTTACTTTCTTTTATTTGCATATATTAAGCATAAAACATACGTACATATTTACATAAGTTAGTTACTAAAGTAAATAATACATATAAACGTATATGGTGGTACGAATTTCCTAAAAAACAACGATGAAACAGGAACAGTCGCGCGAAAACCCANACAATTAAAAATTTACTCGTAGTTTGTTGTGTTTACTTTCTTTTATTTGCATATATTAAGCATAAAACATACGTACATATTTACATAAGTTAGTTACTAAAGTAAATAATACATATAAACGTATATGGTGGTACGAATTTCCTAAAAAACAACGATGAAACAGGAACAGTCGCGCGAAAACCCAGGTCAATATCTGCTGGAAGTATACTGTTTTGCTTTTTCCTTGGCTAAATAAACACTTTCAAATTATAATTCACATGAATTATATATCCACTGAAAACCCCCGGTTGACATCAAACTTTATATTTTTAAATAACTATGCGCGCACCGAAACAACTCGCGGTGATAGATAGAAAAACTGAGATAAACAATTCTGCGCATGTCATAGCACACACTTTTCTTTCTCTACCTAGCGCAGCGATCGACATGCCATAGCTTACTGAGCGTTCTGGGACCACATGCGTGTTTCACCCATATACGAACAGCGGTAGCGGAGCAATGATTTCCACGCATTGCTCAGCTGGCGCTCTTCGTATGTGTAACACACATTGCTCAGAGAGCGCTCAGCATTCTTAAGGGGTGGCTCACAAGCACGAATATGTTCCACTCTCAAACCAAATCGTGGTTGCCTCAACTAAGATTTGGTAACTATGACTAAACCGTGTGTTGAAAGAAAGCTTATCTGCATTAGCAGAGCTTAATAACATCCTTTTATGAGCCATACGCACAGTGGTTCGGATCGCAAATCTATTTGGACGAAACTATTTAAACAAATACTCGTAGATGGATCTTTACACCACTTCTTACCTAGGGGATTTTTGGGTCGCTGATTACGAATCTGAAGTCACTTATCAAAAATTCAAAATGACGGATCCAATATGGCGGACGAAAATTAAAAAAAATCGGTAGATTTCTATGAAACTGGGTATCTGGGGGGTTTCTGGGTCGCTGATTACATATCTAAAGTCATTTACCAAATATTCAAAATGGCGGATAAAATTTGGTTACTTCGGAACGAGCATTTTCATCAGATATTTCTTTCAATTTACTAATCATATAATCACGGACACCTTGTTGTCTTTTAGAAGTTTCAGCAACACTTCTCCAAATGTCAAACAACTCACTTCTTAAGATTTTATTTACCATGACTAAANTGTCTTTTAGAAGTTTCAGCAACACTTCTCCAAATGTCAAACAACTCACTTCTTAAGATTTTCTTTACCATGACTAAAATTTAAGATCACAGCAAGAAACACAAATAAATTTCAGAAAAAATGTATAACGGCGCTTAAAGATATTCATGCCTGTTGTATAATTTTTTAATTTCAGAAAGCAGAAAATTCGCTAGTTACTATTTTTTTTAACTCTTACATAACCAAAGTTTTTATAACTCCAAGTACTTTTCTGTTTTAACACAAAAGAAATATTTATTAGTATTAACCAAACCCTTCAACTAAATTAACGATTTGTTACAACCTAGATGAATAATAGAAGCTTTAATATATTTGGTTATAATTACCAACCCATCGTAATAGTTCCCAATCCTTGGTAACAGTTCCCAAATATTGTCAAAATTCGGGAACTAAATATCTTTAGTCATTTTAAAACCCAATGGAGATCTCCGATTATACGATGACTACAAGGTAACCATAAACTAGTACCTAAAAGATTTTGAGTACACGTTACCATGGATTGAAGAGATTTTTGCGGCTTTACAGGGTGGTGAGTCATTCGCCAAACTAGACATGTCGAATGCATATAATCAGTTGTTTCTCGACAAACAAGCTCTACTTTTGTGCACTTGGAGCATACATATTGGCACATTTAAATTAAAACGACTACCTTTTGGTGTAAAGACAGCTGCTGATATTTTACAAAAGACAATGGAAAATTTATTGCGAGAAATACCGCCAGTGGTCGTGTATCAAGATGATATCACTTTTACTGGAAAGAACTTGAAATATCATATTCAGAATCTTAAGGCGGCTTTGAAAAAGTCAAGTTTAGCTGGGTTTACATTGAATTGAATTGACAAAAATGGGTTAAGTAAAAACGAAGAACGCATTTCGTGAAAGCACCGGTCCTGAAAAATATATCAGAGGTCAGAGCCTTCATCGGAATGGTTAATTACTACTCAAAATTATTTGACAAATTCACGAAGAAAATTATGCTTTTATACGATTTGTTACAAAAAGGGAAAACGTTCAATTGGTCGTAGAGTTGTCAAGAAGCTTATGAACGAATGAAATCTGAAGTCAGATTTGGCCAAGTATTGGTCCACTTCGATCCAAAACTGCTAATTTTGTTGACAACGGACGCGTGCTATTGCTGGCATTTTATCACATAAGTTCCCTGACAACACTGAAAGAAATTATAGTACTCTTGAAAAAGAAGTATTGGCTATAGTGTATATCGTAGTAAAACTTAAACAATAATTGTTAAGTAACGTATTTACGTTAAGGACTGAACAAAAGCCACTCTTATCAATTTTCAGTGAGAGCAAAAGATTACCTGCTATGGCCTCTGCGCGCATGCAGAGATGGGCTCTGATTCTTTCCGGTTTTAACTATTAAGTTGAATATGTGGAGGGTAAATTAAACCATGAGAGCTAGGCGACTTACGGTAGGTTTCAAGACCAGAGCGTACTCCTGTAAGAACAACAATGGCGACCTATTTACCGAACACTTTTCCACGCTACTGAATGGTAGCAATGGAAAGTTGTGGAGAAGAAGAACCCGAACCCCCAGTCGATGATGACGGAGTCGATGTTCCTCCGCCTGACCATGACGGGGTACGAATAGCAATAACGCGGCTGAAAAACAACAAAGCTGCTGGAGCTGAGCTATTCAAGTACGGTGGCGAGGAGTTGATAAGGTGCATGCATAAACTCTTATGCTGAATATGGTCAGATGAACGACGGGAATTTAAGTGTGCTCTGCCCAATCCACAAGAAAGGCGACCCCGCCATTCGCGCCAACTAACGCCGGATCAGCCTTCTAAGCATAGGTTACAAGGTCTTATCGAGCGTATTGTATGAAAGACTGAAGCCCACCTTCAATGAACTGATTGGGCCTTATCAGTGAGGCTTTAGGCCTGGAAAATCCACCATAGACCAGGTATTCACAATACGCCAAATCTTGGAAAAGACCCGCAAGAAAAGAATCGACACTCACCACCTATTTGTCGATTTTAAAGACTCTTTCGACAGCACTAAAAAGTGTTGCCTATACACCGCTATGTCTGAATTTGGCATCCCCGCCAAATTGATACGGCTGTGTAAAATGGCGTTGAGCAATACCACCAGCTCCGTCAGAATTGGGAAAGACCTCTCCGAGCCGTTCGCCACCAAACGGGGCTTCAGACAGGGCGACTCTCTTTCATGTGACTTCTTTAATCTGATGTTGGAGAAGATAATAAGAGCTGCAGAACTGAACCGCTCAGGAACAATTTACTAAAAGAGTGTGCAATTGCTGGCTTATGCCGATGACAGGCGAATGGGTCTGGTGGTAAACGAGAACAAAACGAAGTATCTCCTGTCAACAAACAAACAGTCAGCACAATCGCGCCTTGGCTCCCACGTCACTGTTGACAGTTATAATTTCGAGAAAGTAGAGAATTTCGTTTACTTGGGAACCAGCATTAACACCGATAATAATGCCAGCGTGGAAATCCAACGCAGAATCACTATTGCCAACAAGTGCTACTTTGGACTGAGTAGGCAATTCAGGAGTAAAGTTCTCTCGACGTACGAAAACCACACTCACTCACTAAGTCACTCATCATGCCCGTGCTGGTGCTGCGCTTGAAGTATTCGAGAGAAAGATTTTGCGGAAGATTTACGGGCCTTTACGCGTTGGTGATGGCGAGTACCGCTGACGATGGAACGATGAGCTGTATGAACTTTACAACGACATGGACATTGTGCAGCTAATTAAAATACAGCGGCTCCGCTGGCTTGGTCATGTCGTGCGAATGGACACCGATGCTCCAGCTCTGAAAGTATTCAACTCGGAATCCGCTGGTGGTAGCAGACGAAGAGGAAGGCCCCCACTGAGATGGAAGGACCAGATGGAGAAACCCTTGGCTTCACTTGGCATTTCCAATTGGCGCCAGTTGGCACAGAAAAGAAACGACTGGCGTGCTTTGTGGAACTTGGCCAAAATCGCTTAGGCGGTTACAAGGAACAACTGGGATCACGTACGTTCTCTTGCATCGCTGACAGCAACAGTAGATAAATTAAGCGCCATTTAGATCAAATAGAAAGACGAAATGTTAGCGCTGACAGCGCAACTGGTGTACAGGGGGTAGGTGGTCACACACTCAGGTATTGCATCTGATACAACTTATTCACAGGATAGTCCAAAAAGAGTATTAACGCCACGAGTTGGTGGCAAGTTTATGAAGAAATGATTATGTTATGCATATGAACAAAACAGAACTTATATCCTTCTAACTAAAAGTACATATTTAAGGCATTAAACTTTATATCGTTACCTGAAATGCAAAAAAACGTAGCAACGTCGTAACTGAAATGGAAAAAGTCGTGACTAAATTTTTTTCCTTAAATGATGTGGGAGTTGTTATTCGATGAAATCCATCATATCAATCAAAAACTGAATTTCGAATTTTTTATTACTTACGACTTTTTGAATTTCAGCGACGATGTTTGTTACGTCTTTTTGCATTTCTGGTGACGATATGATCATGGACTTGTACATGTAAAGAAGTATGCATATAAATATTACGATCTTATACTGCAACGTTAGTTACAAAACAAATATTTTTGAATTTTTCATATTATCATCTTTCTGTTTTTTGAAAATCTAAAGGAGGAGTGTATTGGGTATATCGATAAATTATCTGACTTGCTCTCTAATTTTCTCTCATTTATCTTATGTATTTAGAACTTTAACTAAGGTGTAAGAAAAAGAAACACAAAAGTGAATAAAAATTTCAATGTGAAATTGCCTTGTAGAACAAACGTATATTTCTTTGGGTTTTTCAATCGGATACATCACAAACCTTTTTTGGAAAAAGTGCATTATCAATGCTACAGAAATTTATATTATTTAGAAAGTTAAAGTTGTTACCTTTCATTTGACGTACATATTTTATTGTAATTTGATTTTGAGTTTTAATAATTCAGTGATAGTAAAAAATGTAAATGCATTTATGTGGAAGTGGTAATCTTACACATATTGTAGTTAATTAAGAAAGGCGAGTTAACGGATTTTTTTTGGAAAGTGTACTGTTTCCGCTGGAAGTAGAAAGAAATTCTGCGCAAAAAATCTGTGATATTACTCACGTTTCCGCCTCTTTTTTTTGGCAACTCAGAAAGGAAAATTCTACTTTGTAAGGGCTAGGATCCCTAAGCGAAGGCCTTATACGCAGAAAGAAGTTCTGCGCAAAAAAACCGTGATATCACTCTTACGCTTCCGCCTCTTTTTTTTGGCAACACAGAAACGATAATTCTATTTTGTAAGGGTTATGATCCCTTACCCCACGTCTTCACCTTCTACAGATTCTGTTAAAAAAGCTGTGGTAAGGCAGAAATGTCAGGTGGATACCGCAAATTTCCACTGTTTAACAATATCCGTCTTGCCGAATTTTTTACCATCGCTGTCTTAGCATCAGCTGTCATTTCGTAGTTTGACAATTCAGCTTTCATTTTGCGGCGCCTTCCACATTGGGTACAGATCGATCTGATTGGCTCGATGGCATTTTGAAAGTGATATGTTAAGACAGCAAGTTGCCCACATGATAAAACAGGACAAAGTTAAAATAGAAATTTGACAGATGTTAAGACACATTTAGTAGAAAATGAAGACGTAGGGTAAGCGCGGTCGAAGGCCGCCTACTCAAAAATTAATTCGCAAAAAAAACTATGATATCGCCCCACACTTGCCACTTGCTTGTAAATGCATTTATATTAGGGCAAATCATATGAACGCGTAAATACCTCGTACCCATGTAAACCTCGTAAACTTAGTTATATGGAAAATCGGTTTAATTACGAGGTTAACGCAGTTACGAGGCATTTACGCGGAATACCCATATTTTTAATTATCATTGAATTCTGAAAACTATTCTGAAAAGTATATCAAATTAAAGGCAAGAGCTTGCACTTTCCAAGTAATGTAAATTTCTTTAACATTGTTTATGTATTTTTTTCAAAAAAAAAGGTTATTTTATGCAAAAAATATAAATTTAGTTTTAAATATTTTTGGCTTGAATATATGGGCAAATCTAAAAAACAGGTAACCTTGGTGTTATTTAGCTTTGTTTTCACTGTTGGAAACTATATCAAGCTGGTAGCTTGTGGATATAATTTATCGAAGCCTCAAAAAAAAAAAAAATTGATCAATTTGCTGCATAACTTTTGAATTATAGGTGTTTAAATTTAAAAAAAAAAAAAATGAAAACAAGTGGATTTTTTATGTAATTTTTAAGAGGGGCAAAATTAATTATGTCATAATTTTGAAGCACACCATATTCTGATTTGAAATTTAATGGGCATTTAGCACTTATGTGTATACTTCATAAGTATGTAGTAGGTAAGAAAAGTGTGCATTAAAAAATAACGAAATGGCTGTAACTCTACATATCACAATTTTCAAAATTTTCGGTTTATCGCGTATAGTTTTTGAAGCATTTAATTTTAAGAACTTTTTAAGTATGTATTGTATTCTACAAACAATTACGAATAATTTGATACCTTAGCAAGAGATGTGCTTTCAGAAAAAACCAACTTTTAAAGATAAAATATTCTGCGATCTTGAGCGTAATTTTTATTCCAAAAATATCTTAATTGAAGGCACATTTGGGAAATCGACCTAAACGATCTAAATATTTTTATAACTACTAGTCCTTATAACGTTGCATATACCTGTAAAATGCTTCAAATGTTCTCTAGAAGTGTGTAAAAATCTCGAGTCAGAATATTTCGAGCGTGGTATCAAATCAAATTTTTTTCGACAAAGGTTCTTACTTATAGTTGCTCTTACTTAATTGGAGCCTTCTAAATTCAATGGCGTCCCCAGCTTTGTCCGATTGTCTCCACTTTTGGAGATAGCGGTACTTGAAACTTTGCTTAAATTTGAAATATTTTATAAAAAAACTTCCTCAGTTTTGAAGATATTTTACTAAAATTTTGCACACGCTTGTATTTTAATCGAAATCGGTTCACTCTAAAATCTAGCTCCCATACAACTGTTTGTCCAGAGACGTTGTTTTGCGTTATAACTCCTCCAATTAAGCTGGTATAAATTGAGTATAGGTTCACTTTAACATATAGCATGTATACAATTTATTATTCAGATATGAAGTTCGAGTTATAGCGCAAAAACACATATCGGAGTAATCAGTTGTATTGGAGCTATACGTTAAAGTGCACCCATTTCGATAATTTTAAGGAATAATTAAGGTAATATTAAAAAAATTTTAGTAAATTAACTTCAAAACTGAGGGCGTTATTTATAAAATAGTTCTCAAATCCCGTTATTTCGAAAACCGGATCCAATCTGCTAAAACGGGGGATGTCAACGTTCAACTTTCAAAATCTTGGCTCAAAATTTACAACTTGAACAACGTAATTTGAACCCAGCTTATACTTTTGCTTTCTATTGCATGTTTATTCTTCGCCTAACTTTGGAAGCACTTGATGAAAATGAATTACACTTCTATTAATCGATTTAATAAGAGAATACGAATAAAATGATATAGAAAACATAGGTGTACCCACAAATTTAATAAATAAAATTTTTTTTGAGAGTCTAAAAAATAGGATTTGCCCGTATAAACAAGCATACACATTTTATATACCAACTGAAAGATAAATAAGTTGTTTTTAGTTTGATATCATTCGCTTTTTAATCAGTTATGTAGTTAAGAAAATATTAATACTTAAAACTTTTATCTTAACCTATTATCTTTTCATGGTGGGTGTTCCGCACGTTGGGCGTTTACCATTTAGGAATCACCTTTGGACCGCTCTGGCGGATGGAGAGAATGCCCTTCTTATCGCCAATAAACCGATGTTTCATTTTTTTTTGAGTAAAACGAAATGCAACTTATCAATGTCCTGTCACAATATTTACCAAAAATGATAGAATACAAGATTGCGCCATCCTGAGCGTTGACATTTGTGTACCACAAGTAAACAATGAATAGAGCGAAAAGAAGGACGAATTAAAACTGCCAAAACAGTTGACCTTACAGCGAAAAACGTGTTTTAATTTTGCTAAATGCGAAAATATTGCATTTTTACCTAATCTATTAGAGAATAGGTAACATTTTAGTGCACTCCGTTGCTTTGCAATTAAGGCTGCTGGAGAAAACTGCGGTAGCATCTCAGCGGAATTGATTAGTTAACTTGCTAATGGAGGCTGCTTGGAGCAGAAGCAAAATCATTGTGAGGAAATGCTGTTAATGTAATAATAAAGAAACACTTCGGGAACGGCTTTGCCGTGCCCTATGTACACAAAATGCAGCGATTCGTCCCAGCGCTACACTTGCATCTACGCATCTTGCATCTTTATGGCTGTCGCAATTTTACACACAGCACTTCATTTTATTAGTTTTTACGCAGTCTTAAACTCAAAAATCACTCATAAATTGCAAATTAACACAATTTAAACTGATTTTTAACTTCTAATTCAAATTTCTCTTTCGCTGATTTGTAAACAAAGGTTTATTTGAAAGTTACCACAACTGTCAAAATGGCAAAACCAAAGTAGCGGTACCACTGACGGCGCCACCTTTGTTCGGTGCACCGTGAATATTTACCATTTAATCCGAAGATGTGTTCATTTTGTGTGTAAATGTCAGGAATAACAGAATGAAGAAAAGAACAAAATGCCCAATGGGAAATTATAAAAGCTTTTAAAGAAGGGGGTTGCCAGAGTGTGAGTCGAGGTATGGTCCATAAAGTATCTCGCCGGGAAAAGGATAGAAGTAGGGTGAGCGCAATTGTGAATGGCTAAGGGAAGACAATGAAGAGTATGCGGTAAAGAACGGTGTTTTAGATGCTGAGAAAGCAGCCTATATAAAAGGGTTAGCGGTATGCCAGAAGTTAAAACTGCCTCGCGTTAAATAAAGTCGACATCCACAGTGCGGGAAATTGTGTAAGCTTGAACAAAAATTAGCGCGGTCTTGCAGTTGGAAGTTTCCGAAAGATCCATAGCCAATCCGCTGAAGTTAGGATCCTCCTCAAGCGGAAGAAAGGCTACCCGCGTTGAAGCGGCGCACTATTTGGCAGGCAATGAAAATACCATGCGAGTTTAGCGCTAGAGGCAGTGGATTAGGCAGCAAGCCCTCCGGCGAGATGTAAGTAGCAAACGTTTAGAAAATCGAGTTAGGTATTTATATTTTTTTTTGGTGATTCGCCCTAGTGTGCCAGGAGTTTTAATTTTGTACGTCCGCACATGGATGCAGAGGGGCGCGCCACAACTCGCTGGTGAGTGGTAGATTTTAAGCGATATATATATTTTATGCTTTTTGAGACTGGTCGCGTGAGTGGGAATACCCCACGCTAATAACACCCGGAACTTTTATTGGTGTCACCCGTTGTGCATTCCCACGATAGCCGGTTCTACGTACCAGAATGACTCGGGTTTTACCCGACCAAGGGCTGTTGTTTCGGCTATCTAACCCCTGTTCGTCCATAGAGCTACATTCACTACGTATTCTGTTGCTCAGGGCTGCAGTCAAACCCAGGGCCAGAAACCTGCACCTTCTGTGTATGCCAGAGACGACTACACCACAACTCCACCTCAGTCAAGTGCAATGCTTGCGAGGGGTGGAGTCACCTCAGAGTCTGCTCAGGATTACGGACACATTGGCAGTGGACCACGTCGTTTGTGGCCACCTGCTGCTCAAATAGAGCAGCCTCCACGGCTAACCCCAATCCACCGGAGCAGCTCCACACAAACACCACAGCACAACAACATAACAACACAATAGACCACACCACAACCACGACAGACCACAGAATATACACAACCGCACCACCACCCACACGCCTCCTGGTTCCTCCTACAATCTGCACGGTCTGTCAGACTGGGATATTCCGTAATGTGACATCAGTCAAGTGCAACAATTGCCTTGGCTGGTGCCACTTTAGGGCATGTTCAGGTCTGCGCACCACGCGGGATTGGACGAGGAACTTCGAGGGCAAATCTAAGAAACAGGTAACCTTGGTGTTATTTAGCTTTGTTTTCACTGTTGGAAACTATATCAAGCTGGTAGCTTGTGGATATAATTTATCGAAGCCTCAAAAAAAAAATAAATTGATCAATTTGCTGCATAACTTTTGAATTATAGGTGTTTAAATTTAAAAAAAATAATGAAAACAAGTGGATTTTTTATGTAATTTTTTAAGAGGGGCAAAATTAATTATGTCATAATTTTGAAGCACACCATATTCTGATTTGAAATTTAATGGGCTATTAGCACTTATGTGTATACTTCATAAGTATGTAGTAGGTAAGAAAAGTGTGCATTAAAAAATAACGAAATGGCTGTAACTCTACATTTCACAATTTTCAAAATTTTCGGTTTATCGCGTATAGTTTTTGAAGCATTTAATTTTAAGAACTTTTTAAGTATGTATTGTATTCTACAAACAATTACGAATAATTTGATACCTTAGCAAGAGATGTGCTTTCAGGATAAACCAACTTTTAAAGATAAAATTTTCTGCGATCTTGAGCGTAATTTTTATTCCAAAAATATCTTAATTGAAGGCACATTTGGGAAATAGGTCGAAACGATCTAAATATTTTTATAACTACTAGTCCTTATAACGTTGCATATACCTGTAAAATGCTTCAAATGTTTTCTAGAAGTGCGTAAAAACCTCGAGTCAGAATATTTCGAGCGTGGTATCAAATCAAATTTTTTTCGACAAAGGTTCTTACTTATAGTTGCTCTTACTTAATTGGAGCCTTCTAAATTCAATGGCGTCCCCAGCTTTGTCCGATTGTCTCCACTTTTGGAGATAGCGGTACTTGAAACTTTGCTTAAATTTGAAATATTTTATAAAAAAACTTCCTCAGTTTTGAAGATATTTTGATAAAATTTTGCACACGCTTGTATTTTAATATTTCCTTCACTATCTCATAAAATCATCGAAATCGGTTCACTCTAAAATCTAGCTCCCATACAACTGTTTGTCCAGAGACGTTGTTTTGCGTTGTAACTCCTCCAATTAAGCTGGTATAAATTGAGTATAGGTTCACTTTAACATATAGCATGCATACAATTTATTATTCAGATATGAAGTTCGAGTTATAGCGCAAAAACACATATCGGAGTAATCAGTTGTATTGGAGCTATACGTTAAAGTGCACCCATTTCGATAATTTTAAGGAATAATTAAGGTAATATTAAAAAAATTTTAGTAAATTAACTTCAAAACTGAGGGCGTTATTTATAAAATAGTTCTCAAATCCCGTTATTTCGAAAACCGGATCCAATCTGCTAAAACGGGGGATGTCAACGTTCAACTTTCAAAATCTTGGCTCAAAATTTACAACTTGAACAACGTAATTTGAACCGAGCTTATACTTTTGCTTTCTATTGCATGTTTATTCTTCGTCTTACTTTGGAAGCACTTGATGAAAATGAATTACACTTCTATTAATCGATTTAATAAGAGAATACGAATAAAATGATATAGAAAACATAGGTGTACCCACAAATTTAATAAATAAAATTTTTTTTGAGAGTCTAAAAAATAGGATTTGCCCGTATAAACAAGCATACACATTNCGAGTTATATCGCAAAAACACATATCGGAGTAATCAGTTGTATTGGAGCTATACGTTAAAGTGCACCCATTTCGATAATTTTAAGGAATATTTAAGGTAATATTAAAAAAATTTTAGTAAATTAACTTCAAAACTGAGGGCGTTATTTATAAAATAGTTCTCAAATTCCGTTATTTCGAAAACCGGATCCAATCTGCTAAAACGGGGGATGTCAACGTTCAACTTTCAAAATCTTGGCTCAAAATTTACAACTTGAACAACGTAATTTGAACCCAGCTTATACTTTTGCTTTCTATTGCATGTTTATTCTTCGTCTTACTTTGGAAGCACTTGATGAAAATGAATTACACTTCTATTAATCGATTTAATAAGAGAATACGAATAAAATGATATAGAAAACATAGGTGTACCCACAAATTGCCCGTATAAACAAGCATACGCATTTTATATACCAACTGAAAGATAAATAAGTTGTTTTTAGTTTGATATCATTCGCTTTTTAATCAGTTATGTAGTTCAGAAAATATTATTACTTAAAACTTGTATCTTAACCTATTATCTTGTCATGGTGGGTGTTCCCCACGTTGGGCGTTTACCATTTAGGAATCACCTTTGGACCGCTCTGGCGGATGGAGAGAATGCCCTTCTTATCGCCAATAAACCGATGTTTCATTTTTTTTGAGTAAAACGAAATGCAACTTATCAATGTCCTGTCACAATATTTACCAAAAATGATAGAATACAAGATTGCGCCGTCCTGAGCGTTGACATTTGTGTACCACAAGTAAACAATGAATAGAGCGAAAAGAAGGACGAATTAAAACTGCCAAAACAGTTGACCTTACAGCGAAAAACGTGTTTTAATTTTGCTAAATGCGAAAATATTGCATTTTTACCTAATCTATTAGAGAATAGGTAACATTTTAGTGCACTCCGTTGCTTTGCAATTAAGGCTACTGGAGAAAACTGCGGTAGCATCTCAGCGGAATTGATTAGTTAACTTGCTAATGGAGGCTGCTTGGAGCAGAAGCAAAATCATTGTGAGGAAATGCTGTTAATGTAATAATAAAGAAACACTTCGGGAACGGCTTTGCCGTGCCCTATGTACACAAAATGCAGCGATTCGTCCCAGCGCTACACTTGCATCTACGCATCTTGCATCTTGATGGCTGTCGCAATTTTACACACAGCACTTCATTTTATTAGTTTTTACGCAGTCTTAAACTCAAAAATCACTCATAAATTGCAAATTAACACAATTTAAACTGATTTTTAACTTCTAATTCAAATTTCTCTTTCGCTGATTTGTAAACAAAGGTTTATTTGAAAGTTACCACAACTGTCAAAATGGCAAAACCAAAGTAGCGGTACCACTGACGGCGCCACCTTTGTTCGGTGCACCGTGAATATTTACCATTTAATCCGAAGATGTGTTCATTTTGTGTGTAAATGTCAGGAATAACAGAATGAAGAAAAGAAAAAAATACAGAATGGGAAATTATAAAAGCTTTTAAAGAAGGGGGTTGCCAGAGTGTGAGTCGAGGTATGGTCCATAAAGTATCTCGCCGGGAAAAGGATAGAAGTAGGGTGAGCGCAATTGTGAATGGCTAAGGGAAGACAATGAAGAGTATGCGGTAAAGAACGGTGTTTTAGATGCTGAGAAAGCAGCCTATATAAAAGGGTTAGCGGTATGCCAGAAGTTAAAACTGCCTCGCGTTAAATAAAGTCGACATCCACAGTGCGGGAAATTGTGTAAGCTTGAACAAAAATTAGCGCGGTCTTGCAGTTGGAAGTTTCCGAAAAATCCATAGCCAATCCGCTGAAGTTAGGATCCTCCTCCAGCGGAAGAAAGGCTACCCGCGTTGAAGCGGCGCACTATTTGGCAGGCAATGAAAATACCATGCGAGTTTAGCGCTAGAGGCAGTGGATTAGGCAGCAAGCCCTCCGGCGAGATGTAAGTAGCAAACGTTTAGAAAATCGAGTTAGGTATTTATATTTTTTTTTGGTGATTCGCCCTAGTGTGCCAGGAGTTTTAATTTTGTACGTCCGCACATGGATGCAGAGGGGCGCGCCACAACTCGCTGGTGAGTGGTAGATTTTAGGCGATATATATATTTATTTATTTATTTATTTTATTTATTTATTTATTTTTTACAGTCTGTTAGACTGATTTAACATTCTTATAATTAGATTTAAGATTTAAAATGTAAATATTAAATATTAATTACAAAATACAAAATGCTCTACAGAAATTTTTAAATAACATTATTTCTTTATCACTGCAATTATTTTATGTCAATATAAACGCATGCAATTTCCTGGAAGTTATGTAGACGGTTGGAAAGGCCGAGTTTCCAATCCGCGCTCTTCTTTTTGGGTTACTCCATTTATTGATATCTCCTGGGTGGTCGGAAAGGCCGAGTTTCCGATCCACCCAGTCGCGCTTTCGTGACGGTTGACGGTTGGAAAGGCCTAGTTTCCAATCCGCTCGTTTATTGTTTATTATCTAAGGGTCTAGGTAGTCGGAAAGGCCGAGTTTCCGATCCGCCTAGTCTCGATATCTTGGTGGTTGGAAAGGCCTAGTTTCCAATCCACGCTATTGTTGATACATCAC
>NW_016158636.1:22218-42301 GCF_001687245.7 Rhagoletis zephyria
CGTGGAAAACTCATAACTAGAATTCACTCTTTGATGCGAAACTATGTGCGTTGAATACCTGCGAATAGAATATGGTTGCGCTACTGGGTGTACTCCATACATGATTATTTTCTTATTTAATATTTAATAGGGATTAAAAAGAAAAGCAGATTGTCACGTACACGTACCTGCATATCCGCCTTTTTTGCCATCCATATGGTGACCCATGCTAGCTCAGCATATGCTTTTGGTGCGATTCTTAACCCTTGGCCACATTGCGGATGGTCAATCGTCATCTGCATCTATTGTCCCATAGAAAGCCCACCCGTCCTTGGACCGCTCGTCCCGGTCATTGATTTCCGGCGGTTCCCCTTTTTGCTATTACTCCAATCACTTCTTTTAATTAGTCTCCACCCTTCGTCATCTTCCCCTCCCTCCTATATCAATTAACCACTCATTTAGGACTCCCTTTTATACGTTTCAAATTATAACACTACATTTATAACAGGACATTTCAAAAAACAAACAAAATAATATAAACGAAGAATTGGATTGGTATTTCTGGTCGCACAAAAAAAAAATCCAAACATGAATTCGCAACTACTACGCTGCAACAACCACGGAAAACCCTAACAGCCTGCCTAGAAGAGGTGGATATATATATATATATATGTTTTTTTTCTGGGAGCAGGGTTTTCTCAGCTCAAACAAAATCCTATAAATTACTGATGGTTTGGTGTTTTTTCTTGTTTGACGGGACACCGACAAAAATTACACACGCAAAACGGTATCAAAAATAATTAATTGGGAAACATTTAAAAAAATATCTAATATCTTAAAACTATTGACTTGACCGCGCCCCTGGATTTCTGTTAGCTCGTTTCCCCGCTGCACTTATGTTTAAAAGCTTCACACAATGTTATGTTACAGTGTGGTTGTAGCACCTGCTGAGCGACTCAACGGGCCACCCGGGTCGCCACTAAAAGCTCCGGGTGTTTTGGCGTGGGGTTTTCCCACTCAAGCGACCAGTCTCAAAAAGCATAAAATATATATATCGCTTAAAATCTGCCACTCATCAGTGAGTTGTGCTGCGCCCCTCTGCACCCACGTGCGAACGTACAAAATTAAAACTCCTGGCACACTAGAGCGAATCACCAAAAAAAAAATATAAATACCTAACTCGATTTTCTAAACGTTTGCTACTTACTAATCGCCGGGGGGCTTGCTGCCTAATCCACTGCCTCTAGCGCTACACTCCCATGGTACTTCCGTTGCCTGCCAAATAGTGCGCTGCTTCAACGCGGGTTGGGGTTTGCGACCGTGCAGCGCAACACGGGCCCTGGAAGTTCCTCGTCCAATCCCGCGTGGTGCGCAGACCTGAACATGCCCTAAAGTGGCACCAGCCAAGGCAGGTGTTGCACTTGACTGATGTCACATTACGGAATATCCCGGTCTGACAGACCGTGCAGATTGTAGGAGGAACCAGGAGGCGTTGGCGGCGGCGTGTGGGTGGTGGTGCGGTTGTGAATATTCTGTGGTCTGTCGTGGTTGTGGTGTGGTCTATTGTGTTGTTATGTTGTTGTGCTGTGGTGTTTGTGTGGAGCTGCTCCGGTGGATTGGGGTTAGCCGTGGAGGCGGCTCTATTTGAGCAGCAGGTGGCCACAAACGACGTGGTCCACTGCCAATGTGTCCGTAATCCTGAGCAGACTCTGAGGTGACTCCACCCCTGGCAAACATTGCACTTGACTGAGGTGGAGTTGTGGTGTAGTCGTATCTGGCATACACAGCAGGTGCAGGTTTCTGGCCCTGGGTTTGACTGCAGCCCTGAGCAACAGAATACGTAGTGAATGTAGCTATATGAACGAACAGGGGTTAGATAGCCGAAACAACAGCCCTTGGTCGGGTAAAACCCGAGTCATTCTGGTACGTAGGACCGGCTATCGTGGAAATGCACAACGGGTGACACCAATAAAAGTTCCGGGTGTTATTAGCGTGGGGTATTCCCACTCACGCGACCAGTCTCAAAAAGCATAAAAGGGATTTAACCACATAGCTGCGAAATGTAAAGCCGATGAGGTATGTTTCAAGTGCCTAGATAACCACAAAACTGTGGAATGTTCTAAGGAAACATTAAACAAATGCATAAACTGCATTCGTGCTAATAAAAAATTTAACTTAGGGCTTGATGAAAATCATATGACATTTAACCGACAGTGTCCTGTATACCAGAAAAAGCTCGAGCATAAAAGAAATACTGTAAATTACTAACAATTACAGCAAGTTTGTGGGGACCCTAGCGTTGAGTTTACGTCTCACCGAGGTGTAGAGAAAGCGCAACCCAAATATTTGCAATGCGTATATCTCAATATACAGAGTTTAGTGGCTAATAAAGTTGAGCTAGAAATACTTATAGATTTTACCGACCCGGATCTACTTTTGTGTTCCGAAACATGCCTAACTGATGACATAGAGGATACGGAAATAATGTTCCCGGCGTATCAGATGATACGCTGCGACTCACACAGTAGACACACAGGGGGAGTGATAATACTCGTTCGAAACACGCTCGGTTTTAAACAATAACTAACAAGGCTTTAGACAAAAATTTTTGGTGTATAGTTATTCAACTCACACACTGTGATACCAGGTGGCAGCTCGGGGTGGTTTATCACTCCCCAAGCTCAAGTGATGCGGAATTTGTTACATATATGGAGGATATCTTAGCAGAAATCTCAGAAAATTCGTGAACACTGTTGTCATTGGCGATTTTAACATAAACATGAACGTAGTATCAACTT
This sequence comes from Rhagoletis zephyria, assembly GCF_001687245.7. Classification (NCBI taxonomy): domain Eukaryota; kingdom Metazoa; phylum Arthropoda; class Insecta; order Diptera; family Tephritidae; genus Rhagoletis; species Rhagoletis zephyria. Next base: position 24,996 of record NW_016158636.1, read on the forward strand.
ACAGCAGAAAACTCAATGATGTTTTCTTGCAACAAGCCATGCAACAGCTGATAAATTTTAATACGAGGGTGACGGAACATTCGGAAACACGTATTGACTTGTTGTATTCCAATGATAACCGAGTTATATGCCAAAAGGTCGAGGATCATAGAATATCTGACCACGAAACAATAATGTTTCGACTAAATGTCAATAAACTTAACCCACTTGCTAAGGAGGCAGAAGTAATATCCTGGGAGAGATATAACCCTGAGAACTTAACAAGTTTACTAAGGCAGTGCGATTTCTCGAACTTAAATTTTTTCGATGCTCACGGTATGGTGGAGTATATTACTCATTGCATTATGTGGGCCATGAGGCAGTTGACTTACTCAAAAATAACTCGCATTAGGCAGAGGAACAAATGGTATGATAGGCAATTGACAGAGATGAACAAGTATAAATCTAAATCCCATGAGAAAGCAGTGTTGTCAGGGTACTGGGGTGAATATAATTTAGTGAGAAGCAGATATAAGAAAATGGTAAGGTATAAAAAAATTAAATACTTAGAGCATAAAGTGGAAATAAATAAGGGTGACAGCCGACTCATGTGGAAATACTTAAAGGAGGTAGTCAATAACACGGAGGTCAAAGAAAATATTGAGGAAGTGATAATAAATAACACCAACGTAGACAGCTTTGAAATTGCGGAAAACCTAAATAATTTTTTCGTGGACAGCATTTTGGAAATACATACCAATATAGAGTGTGTAAACTATGATTTTTTCGAGCAACGAGCTCCCACAAGTACGCTAAAATTTGAAGAGGTCTCAACGGAAGACATTCTTCAAATTGCCAAAAAATTTAAGCGGAAAATTGGGGGAAACAACCTACTTTCTGAAGGTGTTATTAAGGACTCTGCTGATTATATGGGATATTTCTATGCCCTACTTATAAATAAGAGTCTCCAGTCAGGATCAGTACCGGAAGAATGGAAAATTTCATCAATAGTGCCCGTCAAGAAAGTTAGAAAAATGGTTAAAGCTGAGGAGCGTAGGCCCATCAATACGCTCCCTAGCTTGGAAAAAATGCTAGAAACCGTTGTGAAAAACCTGCTACAGTACTATGTGGAATCCAATAAAATACTCATAAAAGAACAATCTAGATTCAGAGCTAAACATTCCTGTGAGACTGCGCTGAATCTGGTGCTTTCTCAATGGAAAGAAGATCTGAACAGACACCTTAATGTAGTGGCAGTGTTTATTGATCTTAAAAGAGCATTTGAAACCGTTGATAGGGTCCGAATGTTGGATAAACTAAAATACATTGGTATAAAAAACACTGAGCTTGACTGGTTTAGAAGCTTTCTATGTAATCGTAGGCAACAAACAATAGTTAGTTCAAAGATGTCTAGTAAGATAGCCGTAGACATCGGATTACCACAGGGCTCAGTTTTGGCACCCCTACTCTTTAATATATATATAAACGATATTAAAAGTTCTATCAAACATTGTAAAATAAAACTCTTTGCGGATGATGCCTTGTTAAGGATCAGTGATAGGGAACTACCAAATGCGATTGTCAAAATGCAAGAAGATCTTAATTCTTTGTATCGATGGCTGTGTTCAAATAAACTCAAACTGAATGTGAAAAATACTAACTTTATGGTATTTTCCAGAGCGGCAAATGCTGACTCCATAAGCCGTGAATTAAAAATCAAAGATGAAAATATCGAAGAGGTGAAAATTGTCAAGTACCTAGGAATATACATAGACAACAAACTAAAGTTTGATGAGCACGTTGAGTATACAGTCAACAAGATTGCTAAAAAAAATGGCCTTATAAAGAGATCGTGTAAGTACTTGGGAAGAAGATATAAAACGTTGGTGTACAGGTCAATAGTAGAACCGCACTTTATATACTGCCCCACGATTTTCTTCCTAGCGGGGGACTCCCATGTAGATAAGCTGCAAAAAATGCAAAACCGAGCGATGAGATTCATCCTCAACAAACCGTATGACACACCAACCAGATGTATGCTTGAAACCTTGAATTGGTTAAGCGTGAAGCAACAAGTTTTTTACCACGCTATGAAATTTGTGTACAATATTAAGAAGGGCAACCTGCCGGATTATCTTAGCGATAATCTCCGATATATAAATGAGACGCATACATATTTGTTGAGAGAGAATAACAGCTTCAGACTCCCGAAGTATAGAACAGAAGTGGACAAAAAAAATATTTTCTATAAAGGCTTAAAGTGCTTCAATGAATTACCAGAGGCTATAAAAAATTGTGATACTATCACTCTTTTCAAGCGGCTGCTATTTGACTATTGTAGAACGCAGCCTACAAGATAAGAAAGCTTCTAAACCAGTCAAGCTCAGTGTTTTTTATACCAATGTATTTTAGTTTATCCAACATTCGGACCCTATCAACGGTTTCAAATGCTCTTTTAAGATCAATAAACACTGCCACTACATTAAGGTGTCTGTTCAGATCTTCTTTCCATTGAGAAAGCACCAGATTCAGCGCAGTCTCACAGGAATGTTTAGCTCTGAATCTAGATTGTTCTTTTATGAGTATTTTATTGGATTCCACATAGTACTGTAGCAGGTTTTTCACAACGGTTTCTAGCATTTTTTCCAAGCTAGGGAGCGTATTGATGGGCCTACGCTCCTCAGCTTTAACCATTTTTCTAACTTTCTTGACGGGCACTATTGATGAAATTTTCCATTCTTCCGGTACTGATCCTGACTGGAGACTCTTATTTATAAGTAGGGCATAGAAATATCCCATATAATCAGCAGAGTCCTTAATAACACCTTCAGAAAGTAGGTTGTTTCCCCCAATTTTCCGCTTAAATTTTTTGGCAATTTGAAGAATGTCTTCCGTTGAGACCTCTTCAAATTTTAGCGTACTTGTGGGAGCTCGTTGCTCGAAAAAATCATAGTTTACACACTCTATATTGGTATGTATTTCCAAAATGCTGTCCACGAAAAAATTATTTAGGTTTTCCGCAATTTCAAAGCTGTCTACGTTGGTGTTATTTATTATCACTTCCTCAATATTTTCTTTGACCTCCGTGTTATTGACTACCTCCTTTAAGTATTTCCACATGAGTCGGCTGTCACCCTTATTTATTTCCACTTTATGCTCTAAGTATTTAATTTTTTTATACCTTACCATTTTCTTATATCTGCTTCTCACTAAATTATATTCACCCCAGTACCCTGACAACACTGCTTTCTCATGGGATTTAGATTTATACTTGTTCATCTCTGTCAATTGCCTATCATACCATTTGTTCCTCTGCCTAATGCGAGTTATTTTTGAGTAAGTCAACTGCCTCATGGCCCACATAATGCAATGAGTAATATACTCCACCATACCGTGAGCATCGAAAAAATTTAAGTTCGAGAAATCGCACTGCCTTAGTAAACTTGTTAAGTTCTCAGGGTTATATCTCTCCCAGGATATTACTTCTGCCTCCTTAGCAAGTGGGTTAAGTTTATTGACATTTAGTCGAAACATTATTGTTTCGTGGTCAGATATTCTATGATCCTCGACCTTTTGGCATATAACTCGGTTATCATTGGAATACAACAAGTCAATACGTGTTTCCGAATGTTCCGTCACCCTCGTATTAAAATTTATCAGCTGTTGCATGGCTTGTTGCAAGAAAACATCATTGAGTTTTCTGCTGTAAGTTGATACTACGTTCATGTTTATGTTAAAATCGCCAATGACAACAGTGTTCACAGAATTTTCTGAGATTTCTGCTAAGATATCCTCCATATATGTAACAAATTCCGCATCACTTGAGCTTGGGGAGTGATAAACCACCCCGAGCTGCCACCTGGTATCACAGTGTGTGAGTTGAATAACTATACACCAAAAATTTTTGTCTAAAGCCTTGTTAGTTATTGTTTAAAACCGAGCGTGTTTCGAACGAGTATTATCACTCCCCCTGTGTGTCTACTGTGTGAGTCGCAGCGTATCATCTGATACGCCGGGAACATTATTTCCGTATCCTCTATGTCATCAGTTAGGCATGTTTCGGAACACAAAAGTAGATCCGGGTCGGTAAAATCTATAAGTATTTCTAGCTCAACTTTATTAGCCACTAAACTCTGTATATTGAGATATACGCATTGCAAATATTTGGGTTGCGCTTTCTCTACACCTCGGTGAGACGTAAACTCAACGCTAGGGTCCCCACAAACTTGCTGTAATTGTTAGTAATTTACAGTATTTCTTTTATGCTCGAGCTTTTTCTGGTATACAGGACACTGTCGGTTAAATGTCATATGATTTTCATCAAGCCCTAAGTTAAATTTTTTATTAGCACGAATGCAGTTTATGCATTTGTTTAATGTTTCCTTAGAACATTCCACAGTTTTGTGGTTATCTAGGCACTTGAAACATACCTCATCGGCTTTACATTTCGCAGCTATGTGGTTAAATCCCTTTTATGCTTTTTGAGACTGGTCGCGTGAGTGGGAATACCCCACGCTAATAACACCCGGAACTTTTATTGGTGTCACCCGTTGTGCATTTCCACGATAGCCGGTCCTACGTACCAGAATGACTCGGGTTTTACCCGACCAAGGGCTGTTGTTTCGGCTATCTAACCCCTGTTCGTTCATATAGCTACATTCACTACGTATTCTGTTGCTCAGGGCTGCAGTCAAACCCAGGGCCAGAAACCTGCACCTGCTGTGTATGCCAGATACGACTACACCACAACTCCACCTCAGTCAAGTGCAATGTTTGCCAGGGGTGGAGTCACCTCAGAGTCTGCTCAGGATTACGGACACATTGGCAGTGGACCACGTCGTTTGTGGCCACCTGCTGCTCAAATAGAGCCGCCTCCACGGCTAACCCCAATCCACCGGAGCAGCTCCACACAAACACCACAGCACAACAACATAACAACACAATAGACCACACCACAACCACGACAGACCACAGAATATTCACAACCGCACCACCACCCACACGCCGCCGCCAACGCCTCCTGGTTCCTCCTACAATCTGCACGGTCTGTCAGACCGGGATATTCCGTAATGTGACATCAGTCAAGTGCAACACCTGCCTTGGCTGGTGCCACTTTAGGGCATGTTCAGGTCTGCGCACCACGCGGGATTGGACGAGGAACTTCCAGGGCCCGTGTTGCGCTGCACGGTCGCAAACCCCAACCCGCGTTGAAGCAGCGCACTATTTGGCAGGCAACGGAAGTACCATGGGAGTGTAGCGCTAGAGGCAGTGGATTAGGCAGCAAGCCCCCCGGCGATTAGTAAGTAGCAAACGTTTAGAAAATCGAGTTAGGTATTTATATTTTTTTTTTGGTGATTCGCTCTAGTGTGCCAGGAGTTTTAATTTTGTACGTTCGCACGTGGGTGCAGAGGGGCGCAGCACAACTCACTGATGAGTGGCAGATTTTAAGCGATATATATATTTTATGCTTTTTGAGACTGGTCGCTTGAGTGGGAAAACCCCACGCCAAAACACCCGGAGCTTTTAGTGGCGACCCGGGTGGCCCGTTGAGTCGCTCAGCAGGTGCTACAACCACACTGTAACATAACATTGTGTGAAGCTTTTAAACATAAGTGCAGCGGGGAAACGAGCTAACAGAAATCCAGGGGCGCGGTCAAGTCAATAGTTTTAAGATATTAGATATTTTTTTAAATGTTTCCCAATTAATTATTTTTGATACCGTTTTGCGTGTGTAATTTTTGTCGGTGTCCCGTCAAACAAGAAAAAACACCAAACCATCAGTAATTTATAGGATTTTGTTTGAGCTGAGAAAACCCTGCTCCCAGAAAAAAAACATATACATATATATATATCCACCTCTTCTAGGCAGGCTGTTAGGGTTTTCCGTGGTTGTTGCAGCGTAGTAGTTGCGAATTCATGTTTGGATTTTTTTTTTGTGCGACCAGAAATACCAATCCAATTCTTCGTTTATATTATTTTGTTTGTTTTTTGAAATGTCCTGTTATAAATGTAGTGTTATAATTTGAAACGTATAAAAGGGAGTCCTAAATGAGTGGTTAATTGATATAGGAGGGAGGGGAAGATGACGAAGGGTGGAGACTAATTAAAAGAAGTGATTGGAGTAATAGCAAAAAGGGGAACCGCCGGAAATCAATGACCGGGACGAGCGGTCCAAGGACGGGTGGGCTTTCTATGGGACAATAGATGCAGATGACGATTGACCATCCGCAATGTGGCCAAGGGTTAAGAATCGCACCAAAAGCATATGCTGAGCTAGCATGGGTCACCATATGGATGGCAAAAAAGGCGGATATGCAGGTACGTGTACGTGACAATCTGCTTTTCTTTTTAATCCCTATTAAATATTAAATAAGAAAATAATCATGTATGGAGTACACCCAGTAGCGCAACCATATTCTATTCGCAGGTATTCAACGCACATAGTTTCGCATCAAAGAGTGAATTCTAGTTATGAGTTTTCCACGTAAGCTTGCTGTCGAGGTGCATGCCGAAGTATTTTGTCGCATCACGGTGTGGAATATCCACGTTATTGAGTTTTACGGGCGGGTAGGTTTTAAGTTTAAGGGAGAACGTAACCTGGACAGACTTTGTCTCATTTGGCTTAATTCGACGATATTTCAGCCATTGTGTTATTTTGTTAAGGCCATTTTGGAGTTCAAGCGAAGCGAGTTGTGAAAGGGTGTCCATTGCGAGAATTGCAGTATCGTAAAGGATGGGACCCATACTCGCCTTGCTTAACAAAGGAAATTCGATTTTAGTTTATCGGGAGGGGACTCTTTATTTTGTAAAGTAAGCCGTCATGCCATACTCCATCGAAAGCTTGAGATAAATATATCGAAGAATACAGCTGTACAATACTTTTTGTGTTCGAATGCTGTGTGAGTGCAGTTTACAAGCCTGTGAACTTGTTCGATTGTGCTGTGTTTTTTCCTGAAACCGAATTAGTGATTAGGGTAATATTTCTTTGTTTTATTACTGGCATCAATCTTTTGAGAAAGAGTCTCCAGAATTTTAGAAGCTATGGGTAGCAAACTGATTGGGCGATATGACTCAACTTTGTCTGCACTTTTTCCTTGGTTATGAATCATTTTTATTGGGAAACTTTCCACTGAGGTGGAATGAAACCAGATGAGAGAATTGCGTTATAAATATAAGCCAGGAAAGTTATTCCTTCTTCCGGGAGCTGTTTTAATATTTTTCCAGTAATTAGGTCGTAACCGGGAGCCTTCTTCTTAGCTTAGAGTTTTTTGGTCGCTTCCTTAACCTCAGCTTTTGAGAAATCTTTTATGGGTGGGACCATTTGGTAAGGTTGTTCGAGTGCCTGTCTTAGTTTTTGTGCAGTATTGGGAGAGGGTTCAATTTCATGTGGAGCAAACACGTTTTTCAGGTGCAATGCGCAAATGTGCTTGTTTCTTCGAGATCCGTTTTAAGCATGGTACAATAAACAGGTAGTATCAGAAAATCAGCAGATTTGATTTTTTTCTATTTATGTGGTCCATAGAGTGCAATAGGGTATAGTCATTGCGCTGGGTATGCAGTTACAGTTGCATGGCTATACTCAATCCCGACTCACAGCAGAAAGAGAGGGAGCTTCGGTGGGGCCACTCTGACTTATTCGGTTTAAGGGCTCACTGAAGTCTGCAGCGTCTGTTCACCAGTAGGTGCGGCTGCAAGCGGGTGTCTGCTTGGAGCAAGCGGCTCGCTATATAAACGTGTATTTGGTTGCGAAACCACCCCCGTCCCAGCAATGGGTTGTGCGCTGGGCTTGGGACCCGCCACGTAAAAACCACTTCCAGTGAAGAAGCAAGGCAAAGCCTCGGATGAGACCCCCCCTTATGATGACGACCACGGCAAATGTTTAAAGGACTACGATTTGAGGGCATGCACCTGGAATGTCCGGACCCTTAATGGGGAAGGTGCCTCTGCCCGGCTGGTTGATGTCCTCGTAAGGACAAAAGCTGACATCACCGCCATCCAAGAAATGCGTTGGACGGGGCAAGGCAAAGAATGTCTGGGGCCTTGCGACGTCTACTACAGCTGCCATGTAAAGGAGCGCAAATTCGGAGTTGGATTTGTGGTGGGAGAGAGACTCCGTCGCCGAGTACTGTCGTTCACCCCGGTGGACGAGCGTCTAGCCACAATCCGCATCAAAGCGAGATTCTTCAACATCTCGCTCATCTGCGCCCATGCCCCGACGGAAGAGAAGGATGAGGCATCCAAGGATCTCTTCTATGAGCGCTTGGAGCGCACGTACGAGCGCTGCCCCCGTCATGATATCAAAATCGTGCTTGGCGACTTCAATGCCAGGGTGGGCAAAGAAGGGATCTTTGGAACCACCGTCGGAAAATTCAGCCTCCACGACGAAACGTCCGACAACGGATTGAGGCTGATCGACTTCGCCGGGGCCCGAAACATGGTAGTATGCAGTACTAGGTTCAAGCATAAAAAGATCCATCAAGCTACCTGGCTGTCTCCGGATCGAAAAACGAGAAACCAAATCGATCATGTTGTGATAGACGGAAGGCACGCTTCCAGTGTTTTAGACGTACGCACACTCCGAGGCCCAAACATCGACTCGGACCACTATCTTGTTGCAGCCAAGATACGCACCCGCCTATGTGCAGCAAAAAATGTGCGCCCAAATATGCAAGGAAAGCTTAACGTCGAAAAGCTGCAATCACAACAGACAGCCAGCGCTTTCGCTACTCGACTCTCACACCTGCTCTCAGAGAGCACTCTTCAACAAACCGACATATGCGAGCAGTGGAACCACATTTCCCGCTCATTAAGTACCGCCGCCGAAGAAGTAGTCGGATTTCAGCGAGCCCGAAAGAACAACTGGTACGATGAGGAGTGTCAGGAAGCTGCAGAGAAAAAAGATGCCGCCTACAGGGCCACGCTGCGATCGGGCGCAACGCGCGCTATGTGGGACCGCTATAGGGATCTGAAGAGGGAAGCGAGACGTATTTGCCGCAACAAGAAGAGAGAGGCAGAAATACGTGAGTGCGAAGAGCTTGAAATGCTGGCCGACAGGAGGAATGCCCGAAAATTTTACCAGAGAGTTAGGCGACTTACGGAAGGTTTAAAGACCGGGGCGCACTCCTGTAAGAACAATAATGGCGACCTAGTAACTGATGTCCAGAGCGTACTTAAATTATGGAGGGAACACTTTTCCGCCCTACTAAATGGTAGCAGCACGGAAAGTTGTGGAGAAGAAGAACCCGAGCCCGCAGTCGATGATGACGGAGTCGACGTTCCACCGCCTGACTATGACGAGGTACGTATAGCAATAACGCGGCTGAAAAACAACAAAGCCGCTGGAGCTGACAGCCTGCCAGCTGAGCTATTCAAGTACGGCGGCGAGGAGTTGATAAGGTGCATGCATCAACTCTTGTGCAGAATATGGTCAGATGAACGCATGCCCGACGACTGGAATTTAAGTGTGCTCTGCCCAATCCACAAGAAAGGTGACCCCGCCATTCGCGCCAACTACCGCGGGATCAGCCTTCTAAGCATAGGTTACAAGGTCTTATCGAGCGTATTGTGCGAAAGACTGAAGCCCACCGTCAATGAACTGATTGGGCCTTATCAGTGTGGCTTTAGACCTGGCAAATCCACCATAGACCAGGTATTCACAATACGCCAAATCTTGGAAAAGACCCGCGAGAAAAGGATCGACACTCACCACCTATTTGTCGACTTTAAAGCCGCTTTTGACAGCACTAAAAGGAGTTGCCTATACGCCGCTATGTCTGAATTTGGCATCCCCTCAAAACTCATACGGCTGTGTAAAATGACGTTGAGCAATACCACCAGCTCCGTCAGAATTGGAAAAGACCTCTCCGAGCCGTTCGCCACAAAACGGGGTTTCAGACAGGGCGACTCCCTTTCATGTGACTTCTTTAATCTGATGTTGGAGAAGATAATAAGAGCTGCAGAACTGAACCGCTCAGGAACAATTTACTACAAGAGCGTGCAATTGCTGGCTTATGCCGATGACATCGACATCATCGGTAACAAAAACCGCGAAGTCTGTTCTGCCTTTTCCAAGTTGGATAGGGAAGCAAAGCGCATGGGTCTGGTGGTAAACGAGGACAAGACGAAGTATCTCCTGTCATCAAACAAACAGTCAGCACATTCGCGCCTTGGCACCCACGTCACTGTTGACAGTTACAATTTCGAGAAAGTAGAGAATTTCGTTTACTTGGGAACCAGCATTAACACCGATAATAATGTCAGCATTGAAATCCAACGTAGAATCACTCTTGCCAACAAGTGCTACTTTGGACTGAGTAGGCAATTCAGGAGTAAAGTCCTCTCTCGACGTACGAAAACCACGCTCTATAAGTCACTCATCATGCCCGTGCTGGTATATGGCGCAGAAGCATGGACAATGACAACATCCGATGAGGCGGCTCTTGGGGTGTTTGAGAGAAAGATTTTGCGGAAGATTTACGGTCCTTTACGCGTTGGCGACGGCGAGTACCGCAGACGATGGAACGATGAGCTGTATGAGCTTTACAACGATATGGACATAGTGCAGCGAATTAAAATACAGCGGCTCCGCTGGCTTGGTCATGTCGTTCGAATGGACACCGACGCTCCAGCTCTGAAAGTATTCAACTCGGAACCCGCTGGTGGTAGCAGAGGAAGAGGGAGACCCCCACTGCGATGGAAAGATCAGGTGGAGAAGGACTTGGCTGCACTTGGCGTTTCCAATTGGCATCAGTAGGCACAGAGGAGAAACGACTGGCGTGCTTTGCTGAACTCGGCCAAAATCGCTTAGGCCGTTACAGCGGCAAAAAAGAAGAAGAAGATGTGGTCCATAAACTGTCATACTTTCTTTATAAGACTATCTTTGTTTACATTGGGTGTATTTCCGTGAATTCAGCGGCAAATTGATTTGATAAAAATTATTTGATTATTTGATTAAAAATAAAAGCTCAGAAATGGGAAAATGCGTATTGTGTGGTAGAAGAAAGGGAAAGGGGGGATCCCTTTTTTAAAGTGGCTTCGTATGGGACAATCAGCGCATTATCAGCGCAGAAAATCCAATTGGGACAGAGCTTGAGGCTTGCAGCTTGCAGCAAACAGTTGGGTGTGTTCCGATCATTTCTTACAATCAGATCTCATAGTTGGAGCGCAAAGGATCAACTTAATGCCCAACTCTGTTCCTACCCTTAATTTTAATATACCATCTTCTTCGAAGTGAGTCTCCGAAATGCGGGCGCATCAGATTACTTTATATACAAGTTTTTTAGATCCCATAGTGCGGAATGTGTGGAACCAGATTCGTCCATGTGCTTTGATGTGTGTCCGGGTATGGGTGAACTCTTAGAATTAAGCATAAGCCTAGATCACAAAGTTTTAAATCTTAACGATTCATTTATTGATGCGGGTGTTTGTACTGATTTTTCAGCAGCTGTTGAGCAATACGTGCCGTATAAAAGTTGCTATACACAGACAGATGACCAATGTGTGCCACAAATAAGTATCCAAACGAATACCGAGTGAGTTTCCCTAAATCGATTTAATTTAATTAATTATATTTCCTTCTTATAAAAACACAAATCTGTTCAGTTCCATATTATTACTGTGTGCAATGGAATTGGAGATCGCAGATCCAAAATGAAAAAATATGAAGCTACTGGAGGAAAATTCTACGCTGAAGTTGAAGCTCCTGGAAAATGAAAACGTAATGACCTCGGTTCGCTCTATTTTCACAAAAGGCCAAGTGAGGAAAATGGTATGTAGGTTAAATATTAAAAGTATATCTATTTTCTTAAGTAAGCTTCTTTGCTTACCTCGAAGTTAAGACTTTACATTGGGCATGGAAGGACATACCGAGCGCTATATGTCTTCACGCTTCCGGTCCCCGAGCATTTAGGCATCTTTACCAAGGTGGGTTCCCTCTTCCCCATGTGACTACTCTACAACTGTGGTACCGGAAGGTTCACATCAACGAGGGAGCTCTCACCGTTGCATTGGTGTTCATGCGAAACATTAAAGACCTCTCTGCTCAGGAGAGAGTATGCTTACTAGCGTTCGACGAGATGAAGGTGACCGAGGCATATGAATATGAGCCAACAGATGACTTCGTCAGAAAACCAGCGAACTACGTACAAGTTGTAATAGCCCGAGGCTTGTACAAGAGGTGGAAGTAAGTAGTGTTCTTTGATTTTGACTGCAAAATCGATATAGATCACTTAACACGCATAATTATGGCACTGCAGGATGCTGGTTATCCTGTTGTTGCGACGGTATGCGATATGGGCACGTCGAACTAAAAATTATGGAGAGAACTTGGACTTACTACAGCTAAGAAGTAAATGTTCACATTATCTAATTTTAGCAGCATGTACTTAATTTTTCGTAGAAAAACTGTGGTTCCATAACCCAATGAATCCCGATGACAAAGTTGTTGCGTTTGCTGACGCGCCGAATATGCTCAAACTCATCAGAAATCATTTTCTTGATACCGGGCTCATTTGAAACGGAAAAATTATAAACACGCGAGCAATAGTGGACTTCAGGAAGCACACCTCTTCCTCTGATGTATCCATTACATTCAAGTTGACCGAGGCCCATAGGCATAGGTACATACATATCTTAAAACTACTTAATATTCGATAGCCTAGTAAATATTGTTTTCTCTATATATTTCAGGGCGACAAAAAGTGAAGCAGCTGAATTGCTTTCGAACACGACTGCAATGGCCATACGGCGTTGTTGTTCACTTGGGTTGGATGTGGTGAATCCAGTTGAGACAGCTGATCTAGTTCAGTTAATAAACGACAGGTATGATGTCTTCAACTCGTCCGTGGAAACCTTCAACTACACTGGAAAGGTTAATTTCATTACCACAATATTCTAATTAGAAAACGTTTTTTTAAATTTAATTCAAGGAGCCATTTGGTCTGAAGTTGCTAAACCAAAACAACGTTTCGGGACATGTTCATGTCGGAAGTGGTGATACCAGGTAAAAAAGGTTTGCAGTAATTCCAGAAAGGTGTTTTGATGACTACTAAAACGCTGCCAATGTTGTTCGAAAATGTACAATCAAAGTACAATTTTAAATACATCATGACGGAGCGACTAAATCAGGACTTTCTCGAGCAATTCTTTGGCAAAAGGAGTTTAGATACAGACTCAGAAAATATATTTTGGGTAAGTTTTCGTAACCTTTAACTTCCAAATCCATATGTAATTGCTTCTGTTCCTTTTCATCGACTGTGGAGCGTATACGTTTCACTGCCATTGCCTTGCCTACTTTGAATATCATCTTGTTTACAGTGCCAAAACGACCCCGACCAATTTAACCTATATCAGTTAAATCATCTGATGTAAACTGATAGTATTTACCATGCAATTAAGCTCTTTACTGGTAAAATAAATGTGGCTTAAACTATTCCAACCGGCAAACAAAATGTTTGTTGGTGCTTGCACTGCTATTGGTGCTGGCGGCGGGCAGAAACTGTATGCACTAAATTGTGTGAAAAGGAACTGGAGCGAACGATATAGAAAAATTGGACGAAGCTGAACCAGATGAAGCTGATGAAAATGAAGGTGGTTGGCGTCGTCCCTGGTGCATGTACAGGTATAGGTGTGATCCTTTTCGATTTTTACACAAACAGCAGTTGGCAAAAGCAATGGATGGAGTAAGATCCGCAGATGCACCGGTCAAAAGATGTTGGTGGGCACATTTGTTGTTCCTGCTCCACAACGCTCGTAACTACAAAATAATGAAAGAATTATTAGTTAATAATGTTGCTGGTCATATTGTGCATCTAGCAGATGTATGCCGCTGAAATTTTCTTTGAAAACTTTATAAATTTAATATACAAATTTTTGTACCCACGTTTCTGGTTCTCCCGATCATGTTGCTTGATACTTCAATTGTCAAACTCAGCAAATTTGACGTTTTCTGACTTGCCAGCCATTTTGCTTTTTTTCAATTGTCAAACTCAGCAAATTTGACATTTCTTGTTTGACACTTTATTCAATTCAATTCAATTCAATCTTTATTTAGTCTATGACTTATAAAAAATCTTACAGACTAGATTACAAAAAACACCTTAGAATTATATAATAACATACAACAACAGCAGAAACATGTTACATAGTACACTTACTCATATAGGAGCAAATTTAATCAAAATGACTAATTAAATATAACCCTATTAAGTAAAAAGTTCTGCATACTTAGTGTATAAGTTTAGGAGTAAATAGATTCAATCATATATTTGAATAAGGACCTAGAAGTCGAGAACTCAATATTCACCCTTCCTGAGATACAGTTGAATTCCGAAAGAAGTCTAAAAACCGGAGCCAGATAAAAATAATTCGCTTTGACTGGTTGCAAGTAAAATGGCAATTGAAAACGCAATACTCTGTGGGGAAACAGTAAAGCTTATCAGTTCAAGCAAGTTAGGGCAGTCTATATATCCATTAATTAAATCATAGACAAACATATGCGACTGGACAATTCTCCTCCCTTCCAGAGATTTCAAATTAATTAGTTTGCACCTAGCANGCCTTGCCTACTTTGAATATCATCTTGTTTACAGTGCCAAAACGACCCCGACCAATTTAACCTATATCAGTTAAATCATCTGATGTAAACTGATAGTATTTACCATGCAATTAAGCTCTTTACTGGTAAAATAAATGTGGCTTAAACTATTCCAACCGGCAAACAAAATGTTTGTTGGTGCTTGCACTGCTATTGGTGCTGGCGGCGGGCAGAAACTGTATGCACTAAATTGTGTGAAAAGGAACTGGAGCGAACGATATAGAAAAATTGGACGAAGCTGAACCAGATGAAGCTGATGAAAATGAAGGTGGTTGGCGTCGTCCCTGGTGCATGTACAGGTATAGGTGTGATCCTTTTCGATTTTTACACAAACAGCAGTTGGCAAAAGCAATGGATGGAGTAAGATCCGCAGATGCACCGGTCAAAAGATGTTGGTGGGCACATTTGTTGTTCCTGCTCCACAACGCTCGTAACTACAAAATAATGAAAGAATTATTAGTTAATAATGTTGCTGGTCATATTGTGCATCTAGCAGATGTATGCCGCTGAAATTTTCTTTGAAAACTTTATAAATTTAATATACAAATTTTTGTACCCACGTTTCTGGTTCTCCCGATCATGTTGCTTGATACTTCAATTGTCAAACTCAGCAAATTTGACGTTTTCTGACTTGCCAGCCATTTTGCTTTTTTTCAATTGTCAAACTCAGCAAATTTGACATTTCTTGTTTGACACTTTATTCAATTCAATTCAATTCAATCTTTATTTAGTCTATGACTTATAAAAAATCTTACAGACTAGATTACAAAAAACACCTTAGAATTATATAATAACATACAACAACAGCAGAAACATGTTACATAGTACACTTACTCATATAGGAGCAAATTTAATCAAAATGACTAATTAAATATAACCCTATTAAGTAAAAAGTTCTGCATACTTAGTGTATAAGTTTAGGAGTAAATAGATTCAATCATATATTTGAATAAGGACCTAGAAGTCGAGAACTCAATATTCACCCTTCCTGAGATACAGTTGAATTCCGAAAGAAGTCTAAAAACCGGAGCCAGATAAAAATAATTCGCTTTGACTGGTTGCAAGTAAAATGGCAATTGAAAACGCAATACTCTGTGGGGAAACAGTAAAGCTTATCAGTTCAAGCAAGTTAGGGCAGTCTATATATCCATTAATTAAATCATAGACAAACATATGCGACTGGACAATTCTCCTCCCTTCCAGAGATTTCAAATTAATTAGTTTGCACCTAGCACCATATGAAGGAAGAGGTTCCGAGAAATTAAGCAGCTGAAGAGCAAAGCGAATAAATTTTCGTTGAACACGTTCAATTCTACAAGAGTGAGAACTGTAAATTGGGTTCCAAATTACTGAAGCATACTCTAATTTTGAACGAAGAAGTGCATTAAAAAGAGATTTTCTGGTATATGGATTTTTAAAATCTTTCCCATATCTAAGTAAAACCCCTAAATTGCTAAACGCCTTTGGATGTAAATAGCACACATGGTTCACAAAAGAAAAAGCCGAGTCAAAAGCAACACCCAAATCCACGAAATCATTCACTTTGGTAAGCTGGTGATTTGAGATGGGAAAATTTGAAAGAACCGTATTATGAGTTTTTCAAAACGTCATGTGGAAGCATTTGTTTATATTAACTTCCAACTTATTGCGACAACTCCAGTCAACAAGATTGTTCAAATCCCATTGCAAGTATACAATACCAGACATACAGGTGATTTTCCAAAAAAGTGTCAGATCGTCAGCATAAAGTAAAAAGCTGGAGTATTTAAAACATGTCGGCCGCTGTGGTGTAGTGGTAAGTAGTGCGCGCTTCCACTCCGCAACGCCTGGGTTCAAACCCTGGTCACAGCAACATCGCATAAAATATAGAAAAAAGGTTTTTTCGTAACAGCGGTCGTCCGTCGGCAGGCAATGGCAAGCCTCCGAGTGTATTTCTGCCACGAAAAACAGCTTCTCATAAAAATACAATCGCCTTTCGGAGTCGGTGTAAAACTGTAGGTCCCTCCGCTTTGTGTGNAACACGTTCAATTCTACAAGAGTGAGAACTGTAAATTGGGTTCCAAATTACTGAAGCATACTCTAATTTTGAACGAAGAAGTGCATTAAAAAGAGATTTTCTGGTATATGGATTTTTAAAATCTTTCCCATATCTAAGTAAAACCCCTAAATTGCTAAACGCCTTTGGATGTAAATAGCACACATGGTTCACAAAAGAAAAAGCCGAGTCAAAAGCAACACCCAAATCCACGAAATCATTCACTTTGGTAAGCTGGTGATTTGAGATGGGAAAATTTGAAAGAACCGTATTATGAGTTTTTCAAAACGTCATGTGGAAGCATTTGTTTATATTAACTTCCAACTTATTGCGACAACTCCAGTCAACAAGATTGTTCAAATCCCATTGCAAGTATACAATACCAGACATACAGGTGATTTTCCAAAAAAGTGTCAGATCGTCAGCATAAAGTAAAAAGCTGGAGTATTTAAAACATGTCGGCCGCTGTGGTGTAGTGGTAAGTAGTGCGCGCTTCCACTCCGCAACGCCTGGGTTCAAACCCTGGTCACAGCAACATCGCATAAAATATAGAAAAAAGGTTTTTTCGTAACAGCGGTCGTCCGTCGGCAGGCAATGGCAAGCCTCCGAGTGTATTTCTGCCACGAAAAACAGCTTCTCATAAAAATACAATCGCCTTTCGGAGTCGGTGTAAAACTGTAGGTCCCTCCGCTTTGTGTG